>NW_028252775.1:0-57966 GCF_964263255.1 Lissotriton vulgaris
GCTAATGATCAACACATGCAGCAGTTTACACCACAACAGACATACTGATGCACACATTCAGACAGTTTAGTCACTAACCCATGCACTCAGTGAGACACATTTATTCACTCACTCATACAGTCAGTCACGCACCTACTAAATCCTTCATCCAGACACTTATACATCCACTCATTCTTCAATATGTAAAACATATTTAAACTTTACAGAAACACACAGTCACTGGATGATGTCATCAGTGATGTCATCAGTGATGTCATTTGAGATGTCATCAGTGATGTCATCAGAGATGTCACTGACCATGTCATGAATGATCTAATATGTGACATCATCAGCAGTGGATTGCGGGTGCGCGAAATATATAGTTAGTGCAACTAACTATATATGGAATTTCATTGGTTTTGTGCGAGTAAAATAAGGTTTTGTGAATGCTAATCCCTAACTATATATGGTCTATAACCTATTGTTTTTTCAGTGAATTTTCAAGGTTTTGTAAATGCTAATTCCTAACTATATATGGTCTATAACCTATGGTTTTTTCAGTGAATATATATATATATATATGTATATATATTACCTACTGGCTATCGCCAGTAGGTATATATAGTTAGGATTAATTCCCTATGGCATTTCTGAAAATTCTATGTCTAATAACTTTGGCGTTTGTGGACGGAATCGGCTGAAATTTTCAGGAAAATGGCACATTTTGTTTCTGAGCAGCCCCTGAAAATTTGGTGGGGTTTCGTCAAGGGGGGGCCGAGAAAAAAGGGGGGTCCCAAAACGCGTTTTTCCCATTCATTTTTCCATAGGGCGGTTGGACTCACTTTTAGCTCGAACGGCTGAATGGATTTGCACGAAACTTGGCAAAATTGTAGGGACTGTTAGCCCGATGTGCCTTTGCTAGGTCTCAATATATGTGCTTCAGTGGATTTTGAGAAATTAACGTTTAAATCAAGATATATATCTGTAACAGCGCTCCGGGCAGCGATCCGGTCCGCTTACTTTTCGCGTTTCGGAACTTTGCGCGCAGAAAGCTGATTGGCTCTCCGGTGTCTGTCAACATTCTAAACAGTCCGGAGCGGCCGCCATCTTGTCTCTCGGTAGGATCGAGAGAGAAGAAGAGGTGAAAAACGAAGGGGGAATTTAATGAAAGGGGGCAAGGTATCCCCCTCTTGACCCCCTAGGAATGTTGTTAGGGTTATTAAAGGGTCCCGTGGGGAAAAGAAAAAAAAAATTATTTTTCACGGTAGAAGCGCTTCACGGGCTGCGAACTGGGCCGCAAACTGGTAGCGAAACGGGAATTCGCCATTTTGTGCTTCGTTAATTAATTACTAGGTCTAAGGGGGTGCGGGAGACGTATCCTAATCCCCTATGTTTCCTGAGGGTGGCTGAGGAGGCTGATATATGTTGATACATCTCTTCCAGCGGCTGTGCGTGAGCTTTTTTTTTTTTTTGCTGCGTGACAGTCCGGAGCGGCCGCCATCTTGTCTCTCGGTAGGATCGAGAGAGAAGAAGAGGTGAAAAACGAAGGGGGAATTTAATGAAAGGGGGCAAGGTATCACCCTCTTGACCCCCTAGGAATGTTGTTGGGGTTATTAAAGGGTCCCGTGGGGAAAATAAAAAAAAATGATTTTTCACGGTAGAAGCGCTTCACGGGCCGCAAACTGGTAGCGAAATGGGAATTCGCCATTTTGTGCTTCGTTAATTAAATTACTAGGTATAAGGGGGTGCGGGAGACGTATCCTAATCCCCTATGTTTCCTGAGGGTGGCTGAGGAGGCTGATATATGTTGATACATCTCTTCCAGCGGCTGCGCCATCTTGCCTTTTTTCCAATGCCACAATTTTGTCGTGCACGGCAGCCATTTTAGATGCCAGGCTGGTCCCAGGCTATCACCTACCCCTGCGGATGTAGTTTATGGCCCCAGCTGTAGAGAATTCAGACATGCCAACCCTCCCGATTCAGGCGTGTGACTACTGATTTCAGTGCTAGTCTCCCGCCTCCCGATTTCTGCAAGCAAAAACCCGGGGGCATATTACGAACAACTAGCGATAATTTTTGTCTCTAACTTGTTTAGAGACAAAAATTATCGCCGCACATCGGCGATTTTTATCGCAGATAAACCTTGCTATTATCGCAGAAAAGTCAGCGATATTCATGTATTATCGAGCAAATGCTCTTAGCCATGTTATCCACCTCCCATTGGATAACATGGCTAAGAACTGCTCAGGGCAGGTGTTAGATTTTGGAGATATTCGCGCTTAGCGCGAATATCTCCAAAAGTTGGTAATAGGAGATAGCGATGTTAGGGACTGTTTCCTAATCCCCTATGTTTCCTGAGGGTGGCTGAGGAGGCTGATATATGTTGATACATCTCTTCCAGCGGCTGCGCCATCTTGCCTTTTTTCCAATGCCACAATTTTGTCGTGCACGGCAGCCATTTTAGATGCCAGGCTGGTCCCAGGCTATCACCTACCCCTGCGGATGTAGTTTATGGCCCCAGCTGTAGAGAATTCAGACATGCCAACCCTCCCGATTCAGGCGTGTGACTACTGATTTCAGTGCTAGTCTCCCGCCTCCCGATTTCTGCAAGCAAAAACCCGGGGGCATATTACGAACAACTAGCGATAATTTTTGTCTCTAACTTGTTTAGAGACAAAAATTATCGCCGCACATCGGCGATTTTTATCGCAGATAAACCTTGCTATTATCGCAGAAAAGTCAGCGATATTCATGTATTATCGAGCAAATGCTCTTAGCCATGTTATCCACCTCCCATTGGATAACATGGCTAAGAACTGGTCAGGGCAGGTGTTAGATTTTGGAGATATTCGCGCTTAGCGCGAATATCTCCAAAAGTTGGTAATAGGAGATAGCGATGTTAGGGACTGTTTCCAGTCGCTAACATCTTGGCACGCCACTTTGCATGTCATTAGTGATAAGTATCACTGACATGCAAAGCGGGGCCCAAGATGGTCGCTATCTCCTTTTAGCTGTCACTAACTGGTGTTAGCGACAGCTTGGTAATAGGGAGATAATTTTATCTCCGCTTTCATGGCTTTTAAAGCCAAAAAAGCGGAGATAAACCCCCTTGATAATATGCCCCACGATTCCTTGGGGGTTTCAGCTGACAGGGCTTGGTATTGTGTTTCATGGTAATTTTTCCAGGAAACGTCAGAGGGTCGATGCAGGGGTTCTAGAAGAGGTGATAAACCATTTAAGCCTCATGAACAAGCGCATGGTCTTTTAAAGATTTGTGAAGTACTCGGGGCGGCGGTGTGTGTGTGCCCTCTTTCAGGAGCGGGCGGGGGGGCACTGCCAGCAACTTGCCAGGTCAGGTAGTGTTCAACACGTGCATCACCCTTTCTCTGCCTGCTATTGCGCTCCATGCTTCGGAAAGGTAAGAAAAAGAACGTGCATTTGAGTTTGAAATGTCCGATCCTGCAGCAGCACACTTCCAAAGCCCACACATGACAATAACCCGATTCAAGGCCCTATTCACCCGTTTTTAAAAAAATAGATAACACTCCAACAAAGTAAGATTATAAAACTTTATTAACTTTTAACTATAATGAACGGAACAAAAACTAAAAACATTTAAACATTTTTCAACTCAAAAAGCAACAATGGTTAGAAGCTGTCTTTTGTGCGAATAATCCCAAGGCAGCAGAGTTCTGGACGGCACCCAGGTGATGTCGCCTGGGTGCCGCACTGGTTTTGGGATCCTACAATGCAGCACAGAAAAACAGCGTGGGGCGTCCCGGGTGGTGCGGGGGGAGGCCTCGTCAGTAGCGGTCTGTTGTGCAAATAGTCCCAAGGCAGCAGAACGCGTTGAGATGTTGATGGGACTGTGTCCAGTGTCCCATGGCTGACACAACATGTACGACAGGCACCCAGGTGATGTCCAGTAAACTGCCGCACTGGTTTTGGTATCCTACAATGCTGCTCCGAAAATTGGCGTGCGGCGGCCCGGGGGGGGGGGGCGTGGGGGAGGCGGCGTGAACGGGCCTCCCCAGGTGGCGGCCATCTAGCTGAGTTGCGCCCGCTCTTGCGGCTACAGCGTCTCGCTCACCATGTTGTTGAGTTGCTCCCTTTCTTGCAGTGCAGCGATAGGCGGCTGCCACATGGCTCTTAAAATGGCGGACGGCTCCTCGGTTTTGGGCCTGGTCCACTGAAATGGCCCTGGGACACCTTGGAACTCGGACGCTTGCCTGTTAGGGCTTGGGCTCCATTCTCGAAAAGCGTCCCCTCAGCCGTGAAGATTCTACAACAGTCTTGGGGGCCCCCGACTCCCGCAGGCTTCCGGTGGGGAGCGGCTGCCATGATTGCTCGCGGAATGACCACGACGGAGCCACGAGATGGTGGTGCTCTCATGCTGACGCCAGCTTCAGTCTGAATGATCCAGAAACAAGGTGGGGCTTTCATCGTTTGGGAAAAAAAAATGTTCTAAACCAATGAAAAGTGTTATTTTTAGGTCATATGACCAAGACTTCCATCTTTAGGAAACCAAAAGTAAAATGAACCAATGAAAAGTTTTATAAACAAGTCATATGACCTGTTATGCGGCATAGGGCTACAAAAAGCGTAGAAAATCCGTTGGCACGTGAGGCGGCGTCAGTAGCGGACCGATGTGCGAATAGGCCGAAGGCAGCACAACGCGCCGAGATCCGGATGGCACCGAGGTGGTGTCCAGCAAATTGCCGCACTGGTGTGGCCATCCTACAATGCTGCGCCGAAAGACGGCGTGTCCAGCTGAGTTGCGGTCACTGTTGCGGTACAGTGACTCGAACGCGCCGAGATCCGGATGGCACCGAGGTGGTGTCCAGCAAATTGCCGCACTGGTGTGGCCATCCTACAATGCTGCGCCGAACGACGGCGTGTCCAGCTGAGTTGCGGTCACTGTTGCGGTACAGTGACTCGAACGCGCCGAGATCCGGATGGCACCGAGGTCGTGTCCAGCAAATTTCCGCACTGGTGTGGCCATCCTACAATGCTGCGCCGAAAGATGGCGTGTCCAGCTGAGTTGCGGTCACTCTTGCGGTACAGTGAGTCGAACGCGCCGAGATCTGGATGGCCCCGATGTTGTGTCCAGCAAGTTGCCGCACTGGTGTGGCCATCCTACAATGCTGCGCCGAAAGTCGGCGTGGGGTGCCCCGTTGGCTTATGAGGTGATGTCAGTAGTGGACCGATGTGTGAATAGGTTGGAACCAGCACAAGGCGCCAAGATCCGAATGGCAAGTTCTGGATGTTGAGTGCCATAGTTGAGAGTTCTGAGCAGTGCTTGTAAGACTATCTGAAGTTTATTATAAGAATCAGAGTAAGTTGAAGACTGTCTGAAGCTTATTTGCACCTTTTGCAGCTTCACTATTGCCCAAGGTGGTGTCCAGCAAATTGCTGCACTGGTGTGGCCATCCTACAATGCTGCGCCGAAAGACGGCGTGTTCAGCTGAGTTCCGGTCACTCTTGCGGTACAGTGACTCGAACGCGCCGAGATCCGGATGGCACCGAGGTCGTGTCCAGCAAGTTGCCGCACTGGTGTGGCCATCCTACAATGCTGCGCCGAAAGTCAGTGTAGGGTGCCCCGTTGGCTTATGAGGTGATGTCAGTAGTGGACCGATGTGTGAATAGGTCGGAACCAGCACAAGGCGCCAAGATCCGAATGGCAAGTCCTGGATGTTGAGTGCCTCAGTTGAGAGTTCTGAGCAGTGCTTGTAAGACTGTCTGAAGCTTATTTGCACCTGCTGCAGCTTCACTATTGCCCTGGTGTGGCCAAAGGTCGCACATGACATAGGCGGCCGGCTCCCGAGGTCCGGCGGAACTTTTTTCCTTTTCCTTTCTGCTTCTTTTCCTACAATCCGTTTCATCTGAAGACACGACCAGGTCCCTGAATGTGTGTAGGGGGACGCTATTGATTGAATGAAAATGGCGGCTTGACACAAAGCTGACTCAAGCGGTACTGTTGATGCTATACAGACAAAAATTGGTTTTCAGTTTGTACATTCTTCATGTTTTTTTTTTCCATCCAAGTCTGATTGAGAGTTTGTAGAAAAATGGCTTCAGATTTTCCACATACTACTCTTCAACATTCTTCCTAAATGTAACAATGTGAAACTCACTAGGAGAACGGCTGTTTCTGTTTCCTTTCAAAATGCTGCCAACAATATTTTCTGAATGGAAGACACCATCTTGTAGCATAAAGGGCCGAAAGGGGTTCTGGTCTGGCCGATGGTTGGTGGAGACATTTTGACTATATCTTGGACCTGCCCGGCCTCGCCCAAAATGGCGCCGGTATAAATGGGACTCGTAACTCCTTGCCCGCAAATGTATATCTAGAAAATGTTATTGTAAGTGGCCCTGTCGTATTTTAATTACAAAATGTACGTCCACCGATTCCGCAACTGTTAGACACCTTTGTTCTTGCAACCTAATGGCCCGCTCGTTACGTTCTTCTACAGTGTAAATGTCTCCTCATCATATACGATTTCAGTTTGCTCCGTGGCCGGCCCACGTGGTTATAGGCCCGTATTTGTATACTGACATTTTCACAATAAAGGTTTTTAAAACAAAACACGGTAGTAGTATTTATTTTGGTAAAGTTTTTACTTTTAGTCACTGTTTTCGAATCAGTAAAAGGCAAGTGAAATAAAGCAGTCCAATTACATGACGGATAAAAGGTATAATATGTAGGAACGCAGTAAAGATAAATGGTCAAGGGCAGTTGTGTTTTTCATGTCTGCAACATAAAGTGATCAATAAGAATCTGATAATCAGGCGTATCGGCGACTAAGACAGCAGGCCGAATCTCTTTTACTCAACGGCTCCGTCATGGAAGGAAGAAACGCCCTTTTTCTCGAAAAAGAAATATATTTTACTTGCAAGACAGTTGTAAATTTTCCGGGAAAGTACATTAGCCTGGAATATTATAACATATGTTTGAAAAAAAATATATTGTTCGAAAACAATAAAAAGCGTAATTTTTAGGTCATATGATCAAGCTTTTCATCATTAAATTAACAAAAGTAAAATGAACCAATGAAAAGTTTTATTAACAAGTCACATGACCTGTTATGCTTACGTTACGCGCTGCGCGCCGCGCCTCGGATCACTTCCGGGTGCGCTAACGCGGCGTGTCATATAACGCATTACGCGACAACGTAGGTCAAGAATATAGTCAAAATGTCTCCACCAACCAGCGTTCGGAACACAACCCCTTTCAGCGGTCCAAAAAGTTCTGTTAAATGACAACAGGGGGGACAGGCAACAAGAACCATCAGTCAAAGAGGGGAGGGCAAGTTCTTCTCTTCCGGGTCATGTTGGGGCGCTACCGGAACTGATCGAATTGGTAGTCTACAGTGTTTCTGGATGTTTCAGACTAAAGCTGGCGTCAGCATGAGACCACTACCATCTCGTAGCTCCGTCGTGGCCATTCCACGAGCAATCATGGCAGCCGCTCCCCACCAGAAGCCTGCGGGAGTCGGAGGCCCCCAAGACTTTTGTAGAATCTTCACGGCTGAGGGGACGCTTTTCGAGAATGGGACCCAAGCCCTATCAGGGAAGCGTCCGAGTTCAAAGGTGTCCCAGGGCCATTTTAGTGGACCAGGCCCAAAACCGAAGAGCCGGCCGCCATTTTGAGAGTCCTGTGGCAGCCGCCTATCGCTGCACCGCAAGAGCGGGAGCAACTCAACTACATGATGAGCGAGACGCTGTAGTCGCAAGAGCGGGCGGTAAACAGCTGAATGGCGGAAGAGGCACAGTGTAGCAAAAGCGGGCGGAATGGCAACTGAAACGGTAAAGGGGAGCCCCACTACAGCGTGTCTTCAGGTCAAACGGATTGTGGGACAAGGTTCAGAATTGAAGAGTCATCAAAAGGCAAAAAGTTCTGCCGGACCCCGGGAGCCGGCCGCCTATGTCGGGGGCGATCTCAGGCTACACCAGTGCTATAAGACTTGGGGAGGGTGTCGGAGCCAAGCGTCTTCTCCGAGTCCATGGCCATCACACCGCCCCTAAGGGGCCTCCGTCAAGCTGTTTAGGAAGGTAACATATCACATTGTTTTCTAATGCAGTCAGGTCCACTAACGACACTCACTTACTTTGAGAATAGTGAAGCTGCAGTAGGTGGAAATAAGCTTCAGACAGTGTTACAAGCACTGCTCAGAACTCTTAACTATGGCACCCAACATCCAGAACTTATGCCATTTGAGAATGGCAGTGACATCGAAGCAACTCAGGGACCAAAACCATTAACGTACTTTCACGTATGAAAATCTTACTTGGGGAGGGGGCAGGAGCGAAGCGCCCCCTCCCACTCAGCGCCACCACACCGTATGTTGAAAATTTGAAGCCATCGTTCTACAAAGTCAACCAAACTTGGATTGAAAAATCTAGAAAAATGTACAAACTGAAAACCAGTTTTGGTCTGCATAGCATCAGTAGCAACGCTTGAGTCAGCTTTGTGTCAAGCCGCCATTTTGATTCAACAAAGCACAGGCATTGAAAAAGGCTCAAACTCAGAACTCTGAACTATGGCACCCAACATCCAGGAGGTTGCCATCCGGATCTTGGAGCCTTGTGCTGCTTTCGACCTATTCACACATCGGTCCACTACTGACATCATCTTATAAACCAACGCTATGTAAATAGTTTTTTAATAAAATGTTTTACCCTGTTTCTTTGCTGGTGTGTTGTCTATATTTTTAATATTTGCATAGGGTTTGTCGTTATTTTGTGCGGGATGGGTGATGGAGCCGAGCTGTCTTGCAGCCCTCATGGTGTGGAGCTCAGTTCATCTCACTATTTTCGTATTTCTCATGAAGGGTTGTTCCTAATATTTCTATTTTAGCGAGGTCAAAAAGAGATCCAATTAGTGGCCTACTGATTTTGCTCGATTACTTTTATTTTTTTACACGATTTTTCACTATCTGCAAAGACTAAACAGAGTATTGCGACTTTGTGCTTGTTTGTAAATAGAGAATGATCCAAAGAGAACCAATTCTAAAACAGTAAATGCTTGGACAACAATCAATCAAATGGAGAGACAAGCAGGCACGACGGATTACAACGGGGGTAAAGGCCTGCGTTAACTACCCTTCAGTATCTGCAAAGAGAGAGTACTACTAAGACAAAAGAGGGGAGGGGGGGGTGCAGCGTTCAAAGCACATCAGCGTGCATAAATACGAAAATGTTTTTATCTATCACGTACTTGACATTTTAAAGCTTTTCATATTTGCTATTAAAAAACCAATGAAATTCACAGAAAAAACCATAGGTTATAGTGGATATATAGTTAGGAATTTGCATTTACAAAACCTTGAAAATTCAATGAAAAAACCATTGGTTTTAGGCCATATATAGTTAGGGATTTGCATTTACAAAACCTTATTTTACTCGCATAAAACCATTGAAATTCCATATATAGTTATAAGCGCTAACTATATATCGCGCACCCGCAATCCACTGCTGATGATGTCACATATTACATCATTCATGACATGGTTAGTGACATCACTGATGACATCACTGATGACATCTCAAATGACATCACTGATGACATCACTGAAAACATCTCATTTGACATGACTGATAACATCACTGATGATATCATTCATGTGATAATACGATGAACCTCTTCAGACTCTAATATAACCTTAGATACAATCAGTGTAAACAGACACTCACAGACTGTCACTCATCCATGGAGTTACTCACACACCTAGTCAGTCATGCAAAGAATCAATCACACCTCCATTTCCTCAACTATACAGTTATACAAACTTTACTTATTCAAACATATACTAACACATATTTACTCTATTATACAATCCCTGATACAAGTTCACAATGATCCATACAGCCACTCACACATTCACTGGCTCTTATGCACAGTTATTTATATATGTCAACTCTCACATGTACTGTGTTTTACATATGTACTTACTTTGACATGTAGCACTGAGATATCCATTCACTCACCAATACACTCATGCACACAGTCAACCGCCCATACAGCTGTTTCCACATGCACTTTTGAAACCATACATCTAGTGAATCAACTGCTCACACATCTATGCACAGAGTCACACACCTCCCAGCCACCCACACACACACTCAGTATCCCATACAAATACTTGGGCAACCAATCAATAACCCATATAGTTACTCATATAGCTACTTATCAACACATGCAACAGTTTACAGAACAACAGACATAATGATGCACAAATTAAGACAGTTTAGTCACTAACCCATGCACTCAGTGAGACACATTTAATCACTCACTCATACAGTCAGTCATGCACCTACTAAATCCTTCATCCAGACACTTATATATCTACTCATTCTTCAATATGTAAGAGATATTTTAACTTTACAGAAACATACAGTCACTGGATGTTGTCATCAGTGATGTCATCAGTGATGTCATTTGAGATGTCATCAGTGATGTCATCAGTGATGTCACTAACCATGTCATGAATGATGTAATATGTGACATCATCAGCAGTGGATTGCGGGTGCGCGATATATAGTTAGCGCTTATAACTATATATGGAATTTCAATGGTTTTATGCGAGTAAAATAAGGTTTTGTAAATGCAAATCCCTAACTATATATGGCCTAAAACCAATGGTTTTTTCATTGAATATATATATATATATATATATATATATATATATATATCTATATATATATATATATATATATATATATACACATATATTACCTACTGGCGGTCGCCAGTAGGTATATATAGTTAGGATTTTTTCTCTATGGGATTTTTGAAAATTCTATGTCTAATAACTTTGGCGTTTGTGGACGGAATTGGCTGACATTTTCAGGAAAATGGAACATTTTGTTTCTGAGCAGCCCCTGACAAATTGGAGGGGTTTCATCAAGGGGGGGCCGAGAAAAAAGGGGGGTCCCAAAACGCGTTTTTCCCATGTTAATTTCCATAGGGCGGTTGGCCTCACTTTTAGCTCGAACGGCTGAATGGATTTGCACGAAACTTGGCAAAATTGTAGGGACTGTTAGCCCGATGTGCCTTTGCTAGGTCTCAATATATGTGCTCCAGTGGATTTTGAGTAATTTAGGTTCAAAAAAAGATATATATCTGGGCGGAGCCTAACCACACATCTGATCTGATTGGCTGTCAGCACTTCATCCAAGAAGTGTTGGCAGCCATCTTGGGACCAATATACATGATAGCACCTCATTAAAAAGCATTGTAGTTAATAGAGGGTTTTAGGACTTTAGTTACATTATAAATCATTTGTTGATGGTACCATACTTGTTTTAGGAATTGTGGTGGGTTCTAAGGTGATTTTACCATGTGAAAAAACCTTCTGCTGTGAAATCATGAATATTGTTTGAAAGATAACTAATATCTCATGATTTTCCCACAGTGGTTTGGAAGGGGATCTATAAGCTAAACTGAAAGCATATTTTCTGTAAATTCACATTATCTTTCTCAGTCATGTGAAAATGAAGTCTGACATTCTCAGTACAACATGTACATCCAACAAGGACAGAGACTGTCAGTTGATTCCTTTGTGTTCTACTGCAGCCTCCTAGAGTGTTCTAAAGAACAACTAGAGCGCTAACAGTCCTACTTATTACAAAGGTATGGCACACCTGAAGCCATCTTGATTGGAATAAAGTGGTAACTCTTAAAACATTTAATTTAAAAAGAAACAACATGAGGGGGTATATTTTGCCATAGAAAGTATGATTAGTGCTGCAGAATGAAAAATTAGGGCACATTTTGAGTGACTTCTCAAATCCTTTTCTATTTCATTAAAACATTCTGACATGCAGTCTCCCAAAATGGCCACCAGAGACAAAAGAGCCCAAATGTAGCCCAAATATCACCCAGATGTAGCCCAAGTATAGCCAAATGACAGAATGTCCCAGAGTGTTCTAAAGAACAACTAGAGCGCTAACAGTCCTACTTATTACAAAGGTATGGCACACCTGAAGCCATCTTGATTGGAATAAAGTGGTAACTCTTAAAACATTAATTTAAAAAGAAACAACATGAGGGGGTATATTTTGCCATAGAAAGTATGATTAGTGCTGCAGAATGAAAAATTAGGGCACATTTTGAGTGACTTCTCAAATCCTTTTCTATTTCATTAAAACATTCTGACATGCAGTCTCCCAAAATGGCCACCAGAGACAAAAGAGCCCAAATGTAGCCCAAGTATAGCCCAATGACAGAATGTCCCAGAGTGTTCTAAAGAACAACTAGAGCGCTAACAGTCCTACTTATTACAAAGGTACAGCACACCTGGAGCCATCGTGATGGGAATAAAGTGGTAACTCTTAAAACATTTAATTTAAAAAGGAACAAAATGAGGGGGTATATTATGCAATAGAAGGTATTATTAGTGCTGCAGAAAGAAAAATTAGGGCACATTTTGAGTGACTTTTCAAATCCTCTTCTATTTCATTAAAAAATTCTGACATGCAGTCTCCCAAAATGGCCACCAGAGACAAAAGAGCCCAAATGTAGCCCAAATATCACCCAGATGTAGCCCAAGTATAGCCCAATGACAGAATGTCCAAGAGTGTTCTAAAGAACAACTAGACCGCTAACAGTCCTACTTATTACAAAGGTATGGCACACCTGAAGCCATCTTGATTGGAATAAAGTGGTAACTCTTAAAACATTTAATTTAAAAAGGAACAAAATGAGGGGGTATATTTTGCCATATGAATTATGATTAGCGCTGCAGAAAGAAAAATTAGGGCACATTTTGAGTGACTTCTCAAACCCTCTTCAATTTCATTAAAAAATTCTGACATACAGTCTCCCAAGATGGCCACCAGAGACAAAAGAGCCTAAATGTAGCCCAAATATCACCCAGATGTACCCCAAGTATAGCCAATGACAGAATGTCCCAGAGTGTTCTAAAGAACAACTAGAGCGCTAACAGTCTTACTTATGACAAAAGTATGGCACACCAGAAGCCATCTTGATTGGAATGAAGTGGTAAGTCTGAAAACACTCAATTTAAAAAGGAACAACATGAGGGGGTTAATTTTGCCATAGAAAGTATGATTAGTGCTTCAGAAAGAAAAATTAGGGATCATTTTGAGTGACTTCTCAAATCCTCTTCTATTTCATTAAAAAAATTCTGACATGCAGACTGAAACATGCACTTTGAATACCAACAGCAGAGGTCCCTGGTTAGCAGTAGCTTTACTACAGTGATCTAATGTGCAACTAGAGTGCTAACATTAAGAATTTATGGCAAATGTGTGACACATCTGAATGCCTTCTTGATGGAACCAAAGTAAACAAGCATTGAAAATGCAATAGATCTCACCCTCGTTTAAGTTAAAGCCATTCTGTTTGTAATGAGGTGGCTTTTTAGCTTTGCTTTTATTAGTGTTTTTTCAACTTTCATGTAAATAACATGCATCTGTATGCATATAAGTATATGTATGCATGCATTTATGTTTGTATTTATATAGATATACAGATGATATATGTTTATATATGTATGTATATATATATTTATATTCACTGAAAAAACCATAGGCTATAGACCATATATAGTTAGGAATTAGCATTTACAAAACCTTGAAAATTCACTGAAAAAACCATAGGTTATAGACCATATATAGTTAGGAATTAGCATTTACAAAACCTTGAAAATTCACTGAAAAAACCATGGGTTATAGACCATATATAGTTTGGAATTCGCATTTACAAAACCTTATTTTACTCACACAAAACCATTGAAATTCCATATATAGTTAGTTGCACCAACTATATATCGCGCACCCGCAATCCACTGCTGATGATGTCACATATTACATCATTCATGACATGGTCAGTGACATCACTGATGACATCACTGATGACATCTCAAATGACATCACTGATGACATCACTGATGACAACATCCAGTGACTGTATGTTTCTGTAAAGTTAAAATATGTCTTACATATTGAAGAATGAGTGGATGTATAAGTGTCTGGATGAAGGATTTAGTAGGTGCATAACTGACTGTATGAGTGTGTGATTAAATGTGTCTCACTGAGTGCATGGGTTAGTGACTAAACTGTCTTAATTTGTGCATCATTATGTCTGTTGTTCTGTAAACTGTTGCATGTGTTGATAAGTAGCTATATGAGTAACTATATGGGTTATTGATTGGTTGCCCAAGTATTTGTATGGGAGACTGAGTGTGTGTGTGGGTGGCTGGGAGGTGTATGACTCTGTGCATAGATGTGTGAGCAGTTGATTCACTAGATGTATGGTTTCAAAAGTGCATGTGGAAACAGCTGTATGGGCGGTTGACTGTGTGCATGAGTGTATTGGTGAGTGAATGGATATCTCAGTGCTACATGTCAAAGTAAGTACATATGTAAAACACAGTACATGTGAGAGTTGACATATATAAATAACTGTGCATAAGAGCCAGTGAATGTGTGAGTGGCTGTATGGATCATTGTGAACTTGTATCAGGGATTGTATAAGAGAGTAAATATGTGTTAGTATATGTTTGAATAAGTAACGTTTGTATAACTGTATAGTTGAGGAAATGGAGGTGTGATTGATTCTTTGCATGACTGACTAGGTGTGTGAGTAACTCCATGGATGAGTGACAGTCTGTGAGTGTCTGTTTACACTGATTGTATCTAAGGTTATATTAGAGTCTGAAGAGGTTCATCGTATTATCACATGAATGATATCATCAGTGATGTGATCAGTAATGTCAAATGAGATGTCATCAGTGATGTCATCAGTGATGTCATTTGAGATGTCATCAGTGATGTCATTTGAGATGTCATCAGTGATGTCATCAGTGATGTCACTGACCATGTCATGAATGATGTATTATGTGACATCATCAGCAGTGGATTGCGGGTGCGCGATATATAGTTAGTGCAACTAACTATATATGGAATTTCAATGGTTTTGTGTGAGTAAAATAAGGTTTTGTAAATGCGAATTCCTAACTATATATGGTCTATAACCTATGGTTTTTTCAGTGAATCAGTGTATATATATTATATATATATATATATATATATATATATATATATATATATTCAATGAAAAAACCTGAGGTTATAGTCCATATATAGTTAGGAATTAGCATTTACAAAACCTTATTTTACTCGCATAAAACCATTGAAATTCCATATATAGTTAGATGCGCTAACTATATATCGCACACCCGCAATCCACTGCTGATGATGTCACATATTACATCATTCATGATATGGTCAGTGACATCACTGATGACATCACTGATGACATCTCAAATGACATCACTGATGACATCACTGATGACATCTCATTTGACATTACTGATCACATCACTGATGATATCATTCATGTGATAATACGATGAACCTCTTCAGACTCTAATATAACCTTAGATACAATCAGTGTAAACAGACACTCACAGACTGTCACTCATCCATGGAGTTACTCACACACCTAGTCAGTCATGCAAAGAATAAATCACACCTCCATTTCCTCAACTATACAGTTATACAAACTTTACTTATTCAAACATATACTAACACATATTTACTCTCTTATACAATCCCTGATACAAGTTCACAATGATCCATACAGCCACTCACACATTCACTGGCTCCTATGCACAGTTATTTATATATGTCAACTCTCACATGTACTGTGTTTTACATATGTACTTACTTTGACATGTACCACTGAGATATCCATTCACTCACCAATACACTCATGCACACAGTCAACCGCCCATACAGCTGTTTCCACATGCACTTTTGAAACCATACATCTAGTGAATCAACTGCTCACACATCTATGCACGGAGTCATACACCTCCCAGCCACCCACACACACACTCAGTCTCCCATACAAATACTTGGGTAACCAATCAATAACCCATATAGTTACTCATATAGCTACTTATCAACACATGCAACAGTTTACAGAACAACAGACATAATGATGCACACATTAAGACAGTTTAGTCACTAACCCATGCACTCAGTGAGACACATTTAATCACTCACTCATACAGTCAGTCATGCACCTACTAAATCCTTCATCCAGACACTTATACATCCACTCATTCTTCAATATGTAAGACATATTTTAACTTTACAGAAACATACAGTCACTGGATGTTGTCATCAGTGATGTCATCAGTGATGTCATTTGAGATGTCATCAGTGATGTCATCAGTGATGTCACTGACCATGTCATGAATGATGTAATATGTGACATCATCAGCAGTGGATTGCGGGTGCGCGATATATAGTTAGCGCATCTAACTATATATGGAATTTCAATGGTTTTATGCGAGTAAAATAAGGTTTTGTAAATGCTAATTCCTAACTATATATGGACTATAACCTATGGTTTTTTCATTGAATTTCAATGGTTTTTTGAAAGCTAATATTTCTATCTGTAAAATGTATTCTTCTTTAAATCATAAAATATATTGTACATGTTTTTTATACATTTTTTTTTTTTTTTTAAATTGTTCCGCTCCTAGTCCGCGAACTGGTCAGCTTCCCGTTAGCTGAATTCAAAGCCGCGACTTGGTGCGCGAGCCGGTAATCGCTCCTTAAGCGTAACTGTTACGTTATCATGACGTTTTGCGTTGTCGCGTAATACGTTATCCGACGCGCCAGGTTAGCGGACTCGAAAGCGGATTGGATAGCGGCGCAATGCGCGAAACGTAAAGACAGCAGGTCATGTGACTCGATAATAACACTTTTCATTAGTTCATTTCACTTTTGGTTTCCTAATGATGTAATACTAGGTCATGTGATCTAAAATTAACACTTTTCATTGGTTTAGAACTTTCGCTTTTCCCAAATGATGAAAACCCCTCCTTCTTTCCTCACTCTGACTTTCATCTTGATGAGAGAAAGACCTTTGTACAATCCAGGGAAATGGCTTCTGTTGTTGCTTCTGGTAGTGTTCCCCCACCACCACCTCCACCTCCTCATGGAAAAAAAGGACCACCAACTCAACCAATCTTTCAAGAAGAGGAAGAGGAGGAAGAGCCTGAATATTTGCCTGAGGAGCCCAGGAGATATAACAGGAAGGAAAATTTCATTTGGCAATTTTTCAAATTTCCACCAGGGCAAAAGAAAGTGAACGCCAGGTATGTCTTTTGCCGAATCTGTGATGAACGTCTTTCTAGAGGCACGGATAAAAAATATAGTTATGGGAATTTCACTATGCACAGACACATGAGCAGGTGGCACCCAAATAACTACAGTGCAGCTCAGCTTCGAGACGAACAACAGAATTCACCAGCAATAGCCAGAAGATCGGTTGTGCCAGAAGTTACGGGACCTGAAGCAAGGGAGCTGATCCCAAATATTCAAATGGACATGGGGGAAGTCAAACAAGTTTGTATGAGGTGCAATCAAACATTATGCTTCCGCGAAAGTAGCATAACTCTTATCATTAGAGCCATCAAAAATCATGTATGTCCAAAACGCCCCCAAAAATAAATTCTTCTTTTTTTTGTTGCTCTTGTTGAGCCCTCTTCGATGAATCATTTTGGTTTCCCCCCTCCCCCCCAAAAATAAAAAAAATACAAAATGTTCAGAAAAAAACAAAAAAATATAAAAAATGTTCAGAATACTAATAAAAAAAATTTAAAACAACAAAAACAAAAAAAAGTTCTTTTCAGAACTACCTCCCCATTATTAAAAAAAATTGGTAGAATTCTTTGAACTCTACCAAGCTCTATTTCTATTAGTTCGCTCCCAGTTCGCACTCCGGTACGCGAACTTTGAGCGCACCCAAAAATTTTTTTTTTAAAAAAGGAACAGTAAGTATAAGGAAAGAAAACAGACAGCTATGTTACAAAAAAGACAGCTATAGGGAGTAAAGAAAAGATACTGTGACCCGCAATTCACTTCTGATCATGTCATATATTACATTATTTTTTACATAGTCAGTGACATCATCAGCAGTGGATTGCGAGTAACAGTTTTTTTTGTTTATGTCCTATAGCTGTCTTTTTTGTAACATAACTGTCTGTTTCCTATCCTTAAACTTACTGTTCCTTTTTTTAACGAGATAACAGATATGCCCAATTATTACATCATTCATAACATAGTCAGTGACATCATCAGCAGTGGAATGCAGGTTAAAAAAGTAGAAAACATTTACCTTATAATTCTTGTTAATTTTTAAAGAAAATTTTTCATACATTCAATCTGTAAAAGAGAGAACAAACATTTCCAAAAATATTAAAACATGTATTTAAAAATTAGAAAAAAGAAGGAAAAGGTTCAAGAAGAAACACTTTTTAAACAACTTTGACACTTATAGAAACCTCTACTTCTCTACGACCCCTACACAATCCTAAATATATTTATTTTCAACAAACAGTATCTTCATGCTGATGAAATGAGGCCTATTTTGAAATATGATGCTTCTTTTGCATTGCTTATGTCTCACAATAGTGATGCCATAACACCGCAAAAGAGATGTAAAACCATCATAAAATTGTGTCTAACATTTAAAATGATTATTTTAGGATGCAAATAAGATGTGTGCTTTCAACAGCTTTCTTTGATGTGAGGCCTCTTTTCTTGTTTTTAAAAAAAACAGTACCCAGAAGTACAGCACTGTAAGCATTAAAATTGACACTTACAGAAGACTCAGCTTACCCATATGTACCTCACATTTCTAAATGTATATCATAAGTACAAAAAGCATAACATTAATTATACATGTTAAATGGTTTATTTTTGCTGTTCTCAGAATGTATCAAATTTCACTTAAATCAGTGACTTGAAGGTATTCATCATGTAACAGCGGGGAAAAAAAACACAATCAAAATGACTGTGTTTAAAAAACCCATACAACCTAAGAAATCTGATTTCAAAACTCCTTAAAATTGACTTACTTTCAATGACGTCGAAGGATCTCCTATAAACAGCATCCACTCTATTGTGCTATAAATATTTTCAGCCCGCCACTTTCTGAAAGAAAACCTCCATCGATACGTAAAATATGTTACATAGAAAAAAAAACTTCTCTCATTCTATCACATGTTTCCACTAGGCCAAATCATGTTGCCGCGATTCGCAAGTCTAATAATTCTTCCAATCAAATCCCGACATTTGCTATTTTCGCAACTTTCAAAAATAAAATATTTGAGATTATTTTCACAATCCTGGACTACTAATATCTTACTCTTCTTTGTCACTCATGTTCTCCTTTTCCTATGACACTGATACTGCTTACTATGAAGCAGACTTACTTGCATCAGGTTTATATAGTTGGATTTTTAATCTAGACAGCATTGCAGACTTACATTCCCTCTACTTAAAATTTGGGTTTTAAAAACACCAGGTAAGAATTTTTAAGGTCAAACAGCAATTTTTTTTTGAAAGTTACAACGGAATCATTACAGAATGACCAGCCGTTTCCAGACTTTAAGTAAGCTGTATAATGTCCTGATGTTGTTGATGGACCATCGTGATAGATAATTGCTACAGTTACAAAAGTCCTCCCTGATATTGACAGCTGAGAAGCCACAAATTTTTTTATTAAAGTTGACAATTTTGATCCATCAGGCCTACATCGTTGGATCATTAAAATGACATACTGACTATATCTACGTATAAATAATGTTGACATCATATCACATTTACATTGGCTACACTCCATGTTGTGATCCGCTGCATTTACTAGCTTATTAAAGGACACTGATTTACTGTCTGGCAAAGTTAAATATATAAATCTTTCTGAGTCTACACTAGTAGTACTTGATACCATACAGTTCTCGCAGTCATGCTGCCATTGATAAGAAAGCCCAAACAGGTGATCTACATCTACACCCTCATCTTGCAATACATCAAGCATATACATTAAAAACTCCTGACAATCTTGCTGATTATTTTCAGAGAAGTCTGTTTGACCTGAACATTCATCTAACAGATAACGAACTTCAGACACACTTTCTACTTTTGTTCGATCAGTGCTACATTTCTCTAACACAGAATTCAACAAGCAGCATAAACTTTGTTCCGAATTGAACACAATCTGTTCTTTTAAACTCTCTAGTGAAAAGAGAACATTAACCACTACATTTGCATAGCAGTTGACACCAGAACTGTTTTCAAATTGAAAACCGACAACATCTTCAAAAGAATCCACTTTCTTTCTGCTAACAACTTTCGGTTCATTGACTTTTAGTCTTTTTGCAACAACCTCTCTACTATTACTGATATTTCTACGTTTCTGGCCTACCACACGTTTCTCAAACAAAGGATATTGAGGCAAATGTGGCGCATACTCTCTTCTTAACCTATTGTATTCCTTAACACAATCTAGATCCGCACAAATGTTTGTGACATCACAGTCAATCAAGTACAATCCCGATAAAGTTCTAACTCGTGACAAAGCCACATATGCCATACCCTCCTTGAACACAGAACTGCCAATATTCACCAATGCACAGTCTACACTTAAACCTTGCGATTTATGGATTGTCACCGCATATGCCAAGCAAACAGGAAACTGTTTACGGCGAACATATAAGTCTTTAACAAGCAAAAACCTAGCAGAACAACGACCAATTTGCTGTACTTCCTCAATGCCATCAAATTTAATTCTTAAAAATTCGATTCCATCTCTATTTTTGTATTTCTCCAAATCAACAACATTACCCATTGATCCATTTACTAGACCTCTTTCTACATGTAAATTCCTTCTCAAAATGATTCGGCAATTTAAACACACATTCAAAGTCTTTTCAAAACCCGCTGTTTTAGATATAGTCTTCTCTAATGAATCCAATTTTGATTTCAAATTGTCTGACAAAATAATTGTTGATCCCATGTGCTCTAATTTGTCGATAGCTTCAAGTTTCACTATCTCTTGCTTTTCTAAATTCAACATTTTATTGTTGAAGATGGCACATTCTGCAAGAGTTGGCATGAGACATATCCCGGACTTCTTCTCAGTAATTTTCTGAAAAATATTCTCAGGCACAATCTCTTGTTTGGGATATAAATTTGACAGTAATCGTGCATTTAAAGCTTCTCTCCCATGCTCGGTCACTTTTCCAATTCTAATATCTTGTAGAATATTCTTGTAATCTTCATCCTTTGCCTGACGCATATTTTCATGCAGTTCTGCATAATTGAAGTTTAACCATATATTGACGTTGCCAATGCTCCCTAGGCACTTCCTAGTATCTTAATGTGTGAGTATTTTGAACACAGGTTGACCTTTTACTGGTGTCAGCTGCAGAAGATCTCCGAAAACAATGATGTGTTTGCCACCAAATAACACATCATATTCAGTTTTAAGTACTTCTTGCATTCTCAAATGCACAAAGGCAAGCATGACATTGGAAACCATGCTTACTTCGTCAATGATAAGTAGTTTCATTTTCCTCAAGACTCTTGAAACTTCACAGCAAGCATCTCCAGATAACTTGTTGTATTGTAATTTGTTGTCATGCTCCACCGGCAGCATCAGTAGACGATGCAAAGTAATACCTTTAATGTTATGTGCTGCCAGTCCAGTAGGAGCGGTGACAACACAAGACAGCGATGACTTAGTCCTTTCCTGCAAATAACAAGAAATTGCTTTAATGAGGAAACTCTTTCCAGTTCCCGCTTCTCCACTCACGTACAGTCGGACAGGCTTCAACGACGTACATGAGCACTCTTTCTTCTCATGACTTAATCCGTGCTCAATTTCCTTGGTAACTTCATCATATATTTTCCTCTGCTCAACGTTGAGTTGTTTTTCCAAGTCTTCTAAGTTAACTGAATCCTCCTGAGCATGTGCCATGGCTCTTTCCACTTCATTCATAGCAGTGGCAGCTTCATTTTCGATAATAGGTCCTCCAAGTGGATCTTGACTCAATGAAACAGAACTCTGACTGTCCTGAGAACTGTCTCTGGCAATCTCGGCTGCAATCGTTGCTTCCTGCTCAATTTCCAAAGGAAACATTTCTTGATATTTAGGAAAAGCAGGACATTCTATGGACTCCTTGGCTGCATTAAAAGAGTCTTCGTAACAGAGGAAATCTCCAAGCAGTTCCTCTTCTGCACGCCAAGGCTTGAAAAGTTGCAAAAGTGCTAAATAGAAAAACTCCTTTCTTTCTGGAGATTCACCACTCAATTTTCGATGGTTTACTAATTGGCATTTTCTTTGCTTGACCAGGCATCCCTCACTTCCAATTACAGTATACACTCCTTTCTCAATATCTTCTTTGATGTTCCTCTTGAATATATAATTTTGGAGAACCTCATATAGACAAACATTCTCAAGGTGACTGCTTCGATTTGGATAATATGTATCCAACATGTTAGTCTTCAAAATGTCGGTACTGTTTGGCTCCTTTTCCGCCAAATACTCAATTTCCCGGACAGGTTTTAGAACTCGATTTCGCGTTGCAGCAAGACCAAGACTCGCCCAAACGATACTCCTAGATTTGGCATAGAGACTTGCTGAAGACAATCGATCTGAACATTCGTAAGCTCCGATTTCTCGATGCGACAACATCTTCAGACTGAAACTATACAACTTCTTGCTGAGGCTCTTTTCATGAGATATGTCCTCCCACATATCCTTCAGTTCTGTCTTTTCTTTTTTGGTGATGTAAGATGTCACATACCGAGCCACAGCCATGCAGTTGTCACCCACAAACTGTATATCCATGTTAGCATTCCACATGGACAAAATCACTGGGTTGTAGTCATTGATGTACTTGGACTCTTCGTTCCTTTTCAAATTGTATGTATTTTTGGGTGATTTCCTCGTCACATTATGTCGTAGTGAAGACATCAAACTGTTCACTTTTCCTTTAGAAATCACCGGCCGTGGAAAGTTGAAACGACATTTGGTGTAGAACTTGTCCTTGTTTCTGAATTTACGACGACAGTACTTTCCACAACGATGGCTTTGGAAACGTAGAACTTGTTCTCTTAGGCTTTTCTTCTCCGTTGCATTTGGAACAGCACACGTAGAATACTGTTCTATGAAATTCATCACTAAGTCATCGGAATCTGTTCCAAATTTAGGAGCATCCTTGATCCACAACAACATATGTATATGAGGAGCACCTCTTGCTTGGTACTCCTTTCTCCAAAAGAAATCCAACACCTCTCCAAGAGGTGGATTCTTCTTATTTGTGATGAAAGACATCATAGCTTCAAATTTATGATTGAAGTACCTGCATACATTCACAGGATCCAAAGAACACAGTTCTCCAGGTGTCTTGAATTCAATGTTTTCAATATTTCCATTTGCTTCTCGTAGAAATTCAAGTAAGTCTTCCCAGCCATACTCGGCACAGCTCAGAGTGAGGAACCATGTCGGAGTTCCTAAGTTCCTCAGCATACATTTTAAATCACCATGACGACGATACCAATACTCATTAGTACCACGCTGACACGCCATGAGATTAATTAAGTGAGAATCCAAAATACTATCTTGGACATTAACTTTATGCATAAAGTCTCTTGCCGAGATATTTCGCATCTGTATACCACTTTTCAAGATGTGGTTCACTGCATATGACAATCCAGACAGATCGCTTTCAAACAGGAGATGAAACAAATAGGGAATGCATTGACGAAACCTAGGATCTTCTCCATACAATCGTAAAGTCCGGTATTCAGACGCAGGAATTTGATGAGATCGCTCATCATATCTTCCTCCTCGACCTGTGGGAAATAGCTGTGGGAAACACCGAGCTTCCAAACTTTCCTCCCAAACACTAATGGGACTCCCTTTGGCTTGTTTCATTTGAAACAACTCAATAGCATTCCCCATGACTTCCTTGGAATGCAATGGATGAACACTATAATGTTCATATATTTCTTCACTTTTAGAGGCCTCTACTTTCTCAATTTGCCCAGCACACAAATCGCTATCCTCTTCATCACTTACTTCCTCTTCTGCAACATACACATTCTTATAATACTTATTATTTTTCTTCAAATACACTGTTGCCTTTTTGACTTTCCTAACATCCACTAAATCTTGCCATATTTTCTTATTCTTTGTCGGAACCCCATTAACCAAGATAACCAGAGGTTCCTCTTCCACTTCTTCTACTCCAATTGTGTTAATGTTTTTATTCAAATCTAAAGGCAAATAAACAACTCTTCCCTTTAATCCTTTCTGTAAATCTGCTGGAGGCAACTTCCCTGTCTTTGGCTCCATTCTTACAATAGCCTGAAAGGGATGAATACTTTGAATCAAAATAGATTCATAAGTATTTAAATCCTTCAATTCAGAAGGAATCTCAACCAATTCAAGATTATTATGAACTGCCCTAGCAGGCATCTGATTTTGGTTTAATTTATTACAACAATAAGTACACACACGTTGATCCGATCCCAAATCAAAATAATTTTCTACCATCAAGTATGTGGCAAAATCCTTCCATTCACTATTATTTTCCCTTTCACTTTTTGCATATAAATCCACTACCTTAGTCTGATTCTTATAATAAGTACGTCGACAACAAACACAAGTGAAATTAGGCCTGTCACTTGATTTCATCTGAAACGTGGCAATTTCCTTCTGAAAATTATCTGTACTGTAAACCTGTACATTATCTTCCACATTACTCTCTACTTCAGGGTCAATTTGAACATTCTCATCTTTACTACTAAAGTAACAAAACTCAATTTCTTCACAAATATTCTTCACATCTATTTCAGAACCATGCAAAAGAGCAGCACATAATTGTTTAAGCATAATTGCTGGACTCTTTGCATAATACAACATTCTCACTAATTTTCTCACTTTATTATGATGCACTGCTAGCATCCTGAAATGATGAAAAACACTCTGGCATACTCTCCTGGAAAGACAAGCCAGTGAATGACCACGCAAACCTGTTATTTGTCTCACTCTGCAAGGATCTAAATCTTGCAACAACTTCATTTTCTGCTTCAAACTTTTCTTATTAAATGTCCGTATAAAATCACAAAGCAAATTGATGGAAACCTGTCGCACACTGCAAATAGAACTACACTTCCAAATGTACACAGGAGCCTTAGGACGTCTTCCTAAAACCTCATCACTTAGCGCCTCTTCTGTCTCTGTTATCACAAGTTTTTCTTTTTCAACTGGACAACCATCCTTCACTTCATAAGCTCGACCACTGATGTCAACTGCATGCACCAAATCATTATCCTGAAAATAACTCTCCTCATTAAAAAATGCCTCAGAACTTGAACTATGCATCCATTCTCCGGAAAAAACTTCACAAAAGTTAGTACGATTTACTACTCTCTTCCATCTACTGTTTGTTTTGAAATCAGAAATTACCTTGCTTAGTTTCCTAATTCTATTGATTACCAAAATAAACAACTTTCGCTTAATTTCAAAAGCATGATCAATAATTTTCTCGACATTTTTCTTCTTCTTATAAAATGCCGCTTTCTGTTTGCATTTCTTAATATTTCTTAATAAATTAACTATTATCCGATTACGGAACATTCGTTGTCGAATGTCCCTAAACTGTTGTTTCCTTCTACTATCATGCACAGAGTTATCTCTTCCTCTACCAGTAACATTTTTCATGGGTCTTTTCTTTCCATTTAAATTACTCTTCTTTTTCTGAACTGAAACATTTGGGCGAGAAAAACTTTTTTTACTACAAATATTTTTTAAGAAAGACTTTGTGCTCTTACCCGGAGCTTTCTTGGTGTTTTGATAAGTATTTAGGGAAGAGGACTGCTGCAATAAAACATCACTGTGCTGTCTTTGACGTTTTCGAGCCTTTATAATTCTATTTTTGGTAGGCATTTTCAAACTATGAAAGAATCTGCAGTTGAATCTGTTGAAAAATATAATAAAAAAATGTGAATAACCACTATTACCAAACAGTAAATGAATAACAGTCATCAAAAACTTAATGCCCTTCTTATTATTTAACATAGCAAATCAAGGCATATGACTGTGTATGATGTTATTTTTCTTTTTTAAATGGAAAGCGTTCTTCATGGTGCAAGTTTCTTGTAAATACGCTCCCACCTGCGAAAAGGAACTTAGCAATGCAAAGCTGCTTGGGTCCCCGGTGTCTGTCAACATTCTAAACAGTCCGGAGCGGCCGCCATCTTATCTCTCGGTAGGATCGAGAGAGAAGAAGAGGTGAAAAACGAAGGGGAAATTTAATGAAAGGGGACAAAGTATACCCTGGTTGACCCCCTAGGAATGTTGTTGGGATTTTTAAAGGGTCCCCTGGGGAAAATAAAAAAAATATATTTTTCACGATAGAACCGCTTCCCAAACACCGAACTGGGCCGCAAACTGCACGAGAATACGCCATTTTGTGCTTCGTTTTAATTAAATTACTAGGAATAAGGAGGTGTGGGAGACGTATCCCAATCCCTTATATTTTCTTCACATCTAGCATGTGCTTCGAATGGAAATCCATAGAGCATATTATCAAGCACATTATCGCCGCTTTATCGGTCGTTTTCGGCGGATAAACGGCGATAATTGAAGCGCACAGGCTTGATAAAATACCACATTGTTATAAATGAATCCTTATTGAGACACAATGTCTGCGCCAACTTGCCTTTTTTACAATGCCACAATTTTGTCGTGCACGGCAGCCATTTTACATGCCAGGCTGGTCTCAGCCTATCACCTAGCCCTGCGAATGTAGGGAAATATTATCAAACCTGTGCACTAAAATTATCGTCGCATTATTGGCCGAAAACGGCTGATAAAGCGGCGATAATGGGCTCCAGAATATGCTCTGTGGAAATCCAATCGAAGCCCATGGCTAAAAACTACTCAACACCATTGTTTGGACATTATTAACATGGCTATGTAACTCCCATAATCAAAATTTAAATTTGCCAAGCACACTTGTGTTACTGCATGCCAGAATGCTACACCGAATATGCAATTACAATTTCGCAAAGTAACAAAATCTATTTCTATATCACTACAGACAAAGCCACAATTTAAAAACACAGCATTCTTCATCATTTTCTCCTTAGCGATAAAAAGCGGTAGCAATGCATGAATATCACGCTGAAAAGTCAGCGATATTCATGCATTATCCTGCAAATGCTCTTAGCCATGTTATCCACCTCCCATTGGATAACATGGCTAAGAACTGCTCGCAAATGCGAAAAAAAACGGTCGCAATGCATGAATAACGCTGAAAAGTCAACGATATTCATGCATTATTCAGCAAATGCTCTTAGCCATGTTATCCACCACCCATTGAATAACATGACTAAATACTGCTCAGAGCCCCATGAGGAACGCTTTCCATTTAAAAGAGAAAACATATCATCATAGAAAATTATCGTTTTTAAACACAGCATATAAATCAATTGTATACCTGCATTCAAGAGGAAATAACTGAAAATATCCTTGAGACACATGAACGCGTTTTCTGGAATACCCTAGCACCATTTTTCCGACATTATTAACATGGCTATGTAACTCCCATAATCAAAATCTAAATTTGCCAAGCGCAGGTGAGAACGTATTTACAAGACACTTGCCCCATGAGGAATGCTTTCCATTTAAAAATGAAAAAATAACATCAAAGACACTCAAATGCCTTATAAATATGACCCAAAACAACCTATGAAACTCTAACAGTACATATCCAAAATTTAATTGTTTTCAAAATGGTTTTTAAAAACAACATATCTGTTTCAGCTTACATAAAAGACCATGGAATGCGCTTCATATACAACAATACCTTGAGTTACTACATGCCAGAATTCTACACCGAATATGCAAATACAATTTCTCAAAGTAACAAAATCTATTTCTATATCACTATAGACAAAGCCACAGTTTTAAAAACACAGCTTTCTTCATCATTTTCTCCTTAAATCATTATATTCTATATCTAAAATAAATAAAACTTTTCTCACCTTAGCAAATACTTTTTGAGTTTTGAAAACAGTCTCAGAAATACACCAAATTGTCTTCAGCAGAAGAAAAAGGATGCACTCCAGAGGCTGCAGCTATTGAAAGCACAGAAATACAGATATTCATTTCACATATCTCTCATATTAGCCAATCGTAACTCTTCCCTCACTTTTTTCAAATCAAAACCCTTCCCCCCCTCTGCCCTCTCTGCCTTTTTTCCATAGCAACCACCTCCTGGAAGACCTCTCATGTTTGCAAGTTCACACAACAATGTTTCAATTGAACTCTGAACTCTCAGTGCACCTGCGTATCCAGTGCAATCTTTCAGTAAAAGTTTCTTCCTTGACCATTAAAATTACATCTTTCAAGAACACATCCATGCACCCTAACTTTCTGTTTTCAGAAATGGAAATGCGCCAATCACTGCTAATGAATCATTACCATTGGAAATCCACAGTTTTTTTTCTTTACAAACTCCTACTGTTTCAACTGCCCTTTCATTACCACACTTCATCTGACTGCAGCACAACCTTCTCCCACCATGTTTAACGTCTGGATTGTTGGACATAGTTACATCCACTGGGCTCAAAGGTATGCTGACAACAGAAATTTACACAACCTCAATTTACAAGATGTGGAAATTAAATGGTTGGGCCAAAGAGGATTAAAATGTCACCAATTGATACCATTGGTGAAAACCTTTATGCATTTGCCCAAACCTGACCTGTTAATTGTGCATTGTGGAGGTAATGATTTGAGCACTTTAACAGGAGTAGGTCTGGAAATGCTTTTAAAGGACACCTTTGAGCAATTAATGGCACTTTTTCCTCAAACTGCCTTGGTATATTCCAATATATGCCAAAGACAGAAATGGAGGTGGTCCAACCAATTTGGTCCACAAATTGAGAAAGCGAGGAAGCATGTAAACAAATCTGTTTCAGCTTTCATGAGAGACCATGGAATGGGCTCTCTGTACAACAATAACTTGCGTTACTACATGCAAGATATCTACAGAGGAGATGGAGTTCACTTCTCAGATGAGGGCAACAGAATTTTCATTCTGAATTTAAGACTGTGCATTGGTACCTACTTATAAGTACCTAAATGGAACATAAACCCAAAAGCTCTTCTCAGAGCTACCCTTCATCTGATCACGCACAATTAATACTTTTCTCTAACTTATTTCTGTAATTTTCAACAAACTACGCTCAAAGAGCGCTACCCGGTACGCGAACTGGAAGCTAACCGCCCAAAATTATTTAAAAAATGTTTTTTCTCCGCACATATGGTCCTCCTCAGCCACCCTCAGAAAACCTGGGGGGTCAAAATACTTGTACCGTGTCCCCTTCTACCCTTTCTGAACATTATTTAACCTCTATTTTATATGTTAATTCGACCGAAACACAAAATGGTGAACTCCCGTTACGCTTCTAGTTCGCGGACTAAACTGCTTCCCGGGGAGCGGCCCAAAGAAAAGGTGGGAAAGTAATTCAAAGAAAAAGGACTGGAGACACTCTCACCAAATATACATTAACTCATACTACATAACAATCCCTTCCATTTTCACAAATTTGATTGAAATTCCATTTAGCCATTAAGCCTGTAGACCTCTCTAAATACCTTGAAGTAAATTACTTCACAAAACACATCTGAAGTATTGGAATTGACAACCAATAAAAATCTTACTTTCATTTCCTACTTTTATTACCTGATATTTGATTGGTTATATACCTGAATATATATAAAGGAAGAGAAGAAAACACAGCCATTTTGACTGCTACTTCTTGTTGTACATCACATTTCAATACTTACCTAAGACTTCAACTTGTTTCTGAAGGTAAGTTGTTATTTTTAAAAATAAAGTATATTGTACACTATAACTTGATATGGTAGACTTTTTCTGATACATATACACTATCCCTCTGTAGTAGTTATGGATTTAGATAGACTTCTCTGTTATAGTTAGGAATGGAGTTAGGCTTCTCTTCGTTAAATTACATAAACTTTTTTATAGTTATATTTCCACTCTGATACTATACACTGTCAAAAGAAAAATTGACTGATAAAAACTACCTATCTAAAATTAATCCCAACAGTGCCCAATCTCTACTAATATATATTTTTTTATTCAAAATTTCAGGCAAAATGGAAGGCGAACAACAAGTTTCATTTTCAATTGAACTGAAGGAGAGCAGCCAAGACAAAATTGATGACTTTATGGATGACAGTAGAGACCACGAACTTCTACAATGTGTTGAAGCAGTGGATAACCTGCTTCAAAATGAAAAACAATTACACCCTATGAAAAAATTATGACATTTCTGACAATGAAATGTTAGAAAATTTAATAAAGTATGAAACACAATCATAATAAAAAAAAAAAAAATAAAGAAAACAAAAAAAACCCAACAAAAACAACAAATAATTAACATACAGTATTAAAAAAATCTATCATTCTTTTATCCTTATAGTACGCTGCCCAGAGCGCTACCCGGTTCGCGTACTAGGAGCTCACCACGCATAAATAATTATTATTTTTTTTTTTTCCCCCCCTGCAGAAACCTTTAACAACCTCCACATAAAACCTAGGGGGTCAGGGAGGATCTACTAGGCCCCCTTATTGAAATTTCCCCCTTTGTTTTGGCCTCCTCTTATCTCTCGATCCTACCGAGAGACAACATGGCGGCCGCACCGGACTGTTTAGAATGTTGACAGACACCGGAGAGCCAATCAGCTTCGCTTCGCATAGTTCCGATAAGCGAAAAGTAAGCGGACCGGATCGCTGCCCGGAGCGCTGTTACAGATATATATCTTGATTTAAACGTTAATTTCTCAAAATCCACTGAAGCACATATATTGAGACCTAGCAAAGGCACATCGGGCTAACAGTCCCTACAATTTTGCCAAGTTTCGTGCAAATCCATTCAGCCGTTCGAGCTAAAAGTGAGGCCAACCGCCCTATGGAAAACTCAATGTTAAAAACGCGTTTTGGGACCCCCCTTTTTTCTCGGCCCCCCCTTGACGAACCCCCACCAAATTTCCAGGAGCTGCTCAGAAACAAAATGTGCCATTTTCCTGAAAATTTCAGCCGATTCCGTCCACAAACGCCAAAGTTATTCGACATAGAATTTTCAGAAATCCCATAGGGAAAAAATCCTAACTATATATACCTACTGGCGACCGCCAGTAGGTAATATATATATGTATGTATGTGTATATATATATATATATATATATATATATATATATATATATATATATATATATATATATATATATATATATATATTACCTACTGGCAGTCGCCAGTAGGTAGTTATAGTTAGGACCTAGTTTCCATAGGAAATCCTCAACATTCTATTTGGAATAACTTTGGCCCTGGTTGAAGAATCTTAGCGAATTTCTCAAAGAAGATGGCTCGGTCGGCTGCGCTCCTTCCCTGAAAGTTTGGGGGGGATTGGTCAAGTGGGGGCTGAGATATAAGGGGGGTCCCAAAACGTGTTTTCTCCATGTTATTTTCCATAGGACCTTTAGACTCGGCTACAGGTCGAACGGCTGAATGGATTTATAAGAAATTTGCCAAAACTGTAGAGTCTTGTTCGCAGATTACGCTTTTTTTGGAATGGTGTAAATCCGTTCACTAGCTGTTGAGAAAATTAAAGTTAAAGCCAATTATATATCTATAGGCGCGCACACGTGCGCGCACCCAAGCGGCTGCGCGTGAGCGGAATTTTTTTTGGCTGCGTGACGTCTGTTAACGTTCGATTCGAAGGAAATCAGGAAGTTTTGTCTGCCATTTTGTCATTGCGAGTAAATATATTGTTCATTTGAAAGCGTTGAAACATGGAAAGGGGAGAAGTTAGAGATTGTTTTGCTGCGTAGCTTTTCTCGGGGTGTGCAGTAATGCCCTTAAACGCGAAAAGATATAATTTTCCCCAGAAAAAAAATACGGGGTGCGCGCACCCGGTCGCGCACACCTATTCACAAGAGTGTGAAAATGGAGATAAATCAGAAGTTTAAGTGCTTAGATATAAGGTGGCTCTGAAAAGAGCCCTTGTGTTAATTGAGTGTTTTCTGCATTTATAAGTAAGTACCGATGCAGAGCCTGATGTTGCAGAGGAAGATTCTGTTTCCCTCATTCGTGAAATGAACACCGTCTCTCCTATAGACGTCTTGCATGTGGTATCGCAAGTTGTTGTGGTAAATAGAACCCATGCTATAATCTCTGAGGAACGCAGAAACAGATTTATTTACATGTCTCCTTGCTTTCTCAAATTTTGCACAATGTTGATTGGACCAATTCCATTTCTGTCTTTGGCATATATTGGAATATACCAAGGCAGATCGAGGAAAAAGTGTCATCAATTGTCGAAAGGTGTCTTTTAGAAGCATTTCCAGACCTACCCCAGTGATTGTGCCTAGATCGTTCCCACCACAGTGCACAATTATAAGGTCTGGTTCTGGGAGATGCATAAAAGTTTTCACCAATGGAATCAATTGGTGACATTTCAATCCTCTTTTGGAAATCCATGTTATGTGTACATTTGGTAAGCTGAGGTTGCAAATTCGTCTGCTTACTGCATATTTTTCACTCCAGTGAATATAACTGTATCCTATTATCCAGACCTTCATTTTCAAGGGATTTGTAGTCGTCCTCCGATCGGTTCTGGAAGTGGAATGGGAGTTAGAAGTTGAAATTCTAAATAAAGAAAAAGGAAGAGGCTGGGTGTGGTTTAAAAAATAAAAATGATTGATTGATTGTAACAAGTGGAGATTGAACAGTACGTTCCATGTTAATGTTTATGTTAAACGAAAAGTACTATTGGGTGTGAAAAAACAAGATATGTAACAGAGCTGTGTATTGGCAGGAGTTTCTGGAGGGAAAATAGTCTTCTTAGTTTGTTGTAGAATGTTAAGACATGAACTTTTGACCTGTGCCTTCAGCAAGGTGCAGAATGAGGTGTAACCATGGAAACAGCCGGAGATGGGAGTTGGTGATGGGTTCACTCTTTGGTGCCTCTGCATCTGAGTCTGTTCTCTGGTGGCAGGCGGAGAACTGTTTGTTATTGTGGAGATGAAAGGGTGATAAGGAGAGAAATACGACATAGCGTCTGGCCTGTAGAAGCGTGGGAGCAGTGATTAACTCTGAGTGAAGCGGAACTGTGTCGGTGCTTAGTAACAGTAAAAAAAAAAAAGTTAACAGTGGTATAACTGTCTTTACGGTGCGCGACTTACTAAGAAAGAGTTCACGGGCCGTAATTGGCTTGGAGGTTCTAGTATCAGTAAGTGAGTTCGAGAAAAGAAAACATTCAGGACTTTATTTATGAAGGCCTTGCGCCACCGGTGCGTTACTTTTTCCCATTTTAAAAAATGAGGCCCCGGCGGCGGAAGGTCTTCATAAATAAGGTCTTCAGTGTATACAGTTAAGGTTATGTGGAACCCATGAATAGTTTTTCAAAATGAAATCATTTCAGTTGAGATTATGGATTAAAAGAGAAACCGTGAATATTTGAAATGTTTATTTAGAAATGTACTGTTTTAAAGGCAAATCATTATGTAATATGAGTACAGAAATTGCAAAAAACACAGTAATTGGTATTGTCAGTAGTACATGGAATACAAACGCTATAGTTGAAGAAAAATGAATATAGTTGGAAAAAAACATTGTACACTCTTATAAGGAAGTATATTATATTTTAATTAATGGAAGAAGGTCTCTGGCCTTTCAGTTTAGGAACGATATATGAAAATGCAAGTGGTTATATATCATTACTTTATGAATCAGCTGTCAAACAACACAAAATCATAATGTCCATTGTTAGTAAAGCAAATAGGTCTGTTCTTCAAAAGAAAATATGGAAAAGAACGTGAAGAATATAGAAAACCAAAAGGAAATGAGGACGTCAATGGCTTGTATGAGAGTTATTGAAGCATTGTTAAGGCAAAATAGGTAGCTTCTGCTTGTAACAGGAAATCAGTTTTATCATTTGAAAGTATGTCAGCTATCCAATGGAAAAGAGTAAAGCAGTACTGATAATCTGTTATAATCGGAGCCTCTTTTACCATCAGAGTGTAGGTCGGTGGGTTTTCGATGTAGCTCGCTGTTAGGAAAGAGTTAACCGTCCATTGTGTAGGCAAAGTATGCAGCAAGTGCCTCTAACATGAAATCATTGTTATCATCTGAAAACATGTCAGCCATCCAATTGAGAAGATCAAAGGAGCATTCATGATCTGTCATTATTGGAGCGTCTTTTACCATCATTGGGCAGCTCAGTGGGTTTTCGATGTAGCTCTCTGTTAGGAAATCTTGCGCCGCTGCGAATATATTCCAATGACCTAGAACTCCTTGTATCGCTGCAAAGGCCATAAACCCTCCGTTGTAACAAAGCTGTTCATGATCAAGTAACGGATTCATGAGGTGATTGTAATTCGGTTCAGGAGGTACCAAATTGCAGAGACATAAATCCAGGGCCCACGTGAAATCACAGCTCAGGCAATGAAATACAGGCTGCACACAGGTGAAATACGAATATCGAAATGATAATCGATATGAAGTATTCAAAGTTGAGAGTGGTACGGTGCCGTAGTACAGAAGCATTCTCTGTCGAAATAGTTCTAAGTGGCCCGGCTCGTTTGCGAAGGCAGGAGGGACATCCATTTTGAATTTCCCAAGATGGTAAAGGAAACGGCGCAGCACCGCTGGTTGTATAGCAACTCCACAGAATTAGGTCGCCGGCTATGCAGTGGAGAGAAGCAGAATGACTTGATACATTTTCTAGGAGTCTAGTCGCTTATATATTGCTTAGTGGTTATTAAAAAAGTAGCTTTTTTTTAACTGGAGGATGCGTTAAAAAATAAGGGAGTGATTTAAGGGAGTTGTAAAGCAAGGTCAATATTTTTTAGATCAATGCTGTTTTCTGTGAATGTTAGCTTAGTGAAAGATATGTGTGTGAGCAGATGCAACGTTCAGTTTTAAATGTGACAATGGCGGTCTTGTTCATGTCTTCCGATTCAAGGTCGGTATTCGCTGCCAAATACAAAGATTAAGAAACGCATGCGTGGGGTACATAGTGTGCATTCTTAAAGGAAAGCAAATGAAGGGTTATTTTTACCGCGTTAGCATTGTCGTTTAAAAAGTTATAGTGATTTCTATTATATGTGAAGAAAGTGTCACTGATGAAGACTGAAAATAAATCCTTATAAATGATAGGGACTGGTGTATTTTAGAAAAGGTGTGTAACATTACATGAATTGTGGAAAAAAAAAGAATGTAATTGAAAGTGTATGGTTTGAAAATGAAAAGTAGAGGTTTATAGTTCATGTTTTGAAAGCAGTTCTAGAGGGTCAGATGAAAGTGTATGGTTTGAAAATGAAAAGTAGAGGTTTATAGTTCACGTTTTGAAAGCAGTTCTAGAGGGTCAGATGCATGATAGATTTATAAAAAATAGAACATGTTTTTAAATAGCATTTTGGAAAAAATATGTGCCTTTATGTACTATTTACATTATCTGCCTGTTGCGTATTCTTTGAGTTTTAGTAATCCTGTGTCTTATAAGTTTTCTAGGGGCGGTTTGAGGTTCATGGTGGGTTTGGGCAGGGAGGGTAGGTTGGGGGTTTGTAATAGGGGGTTCGGGTGGGGTGGAGTGCGGAGTTTAGTGAAAAGTGAGGGGGGCGGGGAGTTACGGTGTTTGGTAATGGAGCAGAGTCAGAGGATGCCACATTTGTGTTATGGGGTGCCACGGAAATATGTATTTATTCTCAGAGGTTTATTATATTAAGGATATATATCAGTATGGTGGCTCTTGTCGTTTTGTGGTTCTGTGTATGTTTATAATGCTGGCCCTGTAGTTTTTGTTTATGGACCTTATTATGACACACAGGGGAGCTACGTTGCACAGTTGGAGATTAGAGACTTAGGAAATAAAACTTTATAATTGTAAGGGCTGTAAGGGATAGAAAGCGCCCGTTCTCGGTGTAAAAAATATCACCGCTATTGGTGGTATTTTCTACGGTGTTAGTACTCGAAGGAGAATAGTAACATATATGTGAAATAAAATTATGTAATAGGCTCAGCATTTCACATTATCGCGTGAAAACAAAAGTTGCTTTTACATAGCAATAAGTCTATTATAATTAAGGGACGGAGTGTATATAGTGCTATTTAGTACTCTGCTATGTGATTGATGTCGAATATTTCATAAGAGGTGGCTTTAAAAGTTTTTCGATAAACTGGTTTTCTAGGGAAGTGGGTGGAGTGTTCCGTGTAAATTGCAGAATAGAAACTAGTAAGAACCAATTGGAAGTGTTGTTTTAAAGTCACATGACTGCACATGCGTGTCTCGACGCGATAGGTGGGTGCGCGCACCCGGTCGCGCACTATAAGAAAGCGGCGAGAAAATATCAGCTAATATGCTCTTAAAGCTTGTTTTGGTACAAAGAGTTAGTTCTGAAAAGAACTTTTTTTTTTTTTTGGGAAACAAGTGTTATGATGCTTTTGATTTCTTAAAGTTGCTACGACATTTTTCAGTATGTTATACTATCCAAATAAAGTGAAGAAATTGAACTTTTCTTGGAGCATTTATGACTCTCAATTTTGTGTTTAATTAGAGTAAAGCTTTGCTCTCCGTATACAAGAAGTTCTCCACAGTTGTTGCATTTTATATGCACCTTTGCCAGACATGGTTTCAAGTCCATTTCAGCACTCGATGGAGATACAGGTCGTCCACCGGGAGATGTGCGGATTACTTCTGATGGTAATAGCGTGGCCTCTGTTTTTCTTGTCAAAGGTGGTCGCTCATCTCCTTCAGATTCGGAAGATGAATGCGGAACGGTAGCCATTGTACCGAAGTCTTCGGGAAGATGTTCGACGTTGTTGTCTCTTGAGAGTAGAAAAGAAAGTGATGGAAGTGGGTGGAGTGCTGCGTGTAAATTCCAGAATAGAAACTACCAAGAACCAATTAGAAGTTTCGTTTAGAAGTCACATGACTTCACATGGAAGTGTCAGGTCCTGTACGCGATAGATGGGTGCGCGCACCCGGTCTCGCACTAAAATAAAGCGGCGAAAAAACATCTTATAATATGCTCTTGGAGCATGTTTTGGTGGAAAGAGTTAGTTCTAAAAAGAACTTTTTTTTTTTTTTGGAAACAAGTGTTTTGATGCTTTTGATTTCTTAAAGTTGCTACGACATTTTTCAGTATGTCATACTATCCAAATAAAGTGAAGAAATGTAACTTTTCTTGGAGCATTTATGACTCTCAATTGTGTGTTTAATTAGAGTAAAGCTTTGCTCTCCGTATACAAGAAGTTCTCCACAGTTCGTGCATTTCATGTGCACGTTCGCAAGATATGGTCTGAAGTCCATTTCAGCACTCGATGGAGATACAGGTCGTCCTCCGGAAGATGTGCTGTTTACTTCTGATGTTAATAGCGTGGCCTCCGTTTTTCTTGTCAAAGGTGGTCGCTCATTTCCTTCAGATTCGGAAGATAAATGCGGAACGGTAGCCATTGTAGCGAAGTCTTCGGGAAGATGTTCGACGTTGTTCTCTCTTGAGAGTAGAAAAGAAAGTGATGGAAGTGGGTGGAGTGCTGCGTGTAAATTCCAGAATAGAAACTACCAAGAACCAATTAGAAGTGTTGTTTAGAAGTCACATGACTTCACATGCAAGTGTCAGGTCCTGTACGTGATAGGAGGGTGCGCGCACCCGGTCTCGCACTAAAATAAAGCGGCGAAAAAACATCTCATAATATGCTCTTGGAGCACGTTTTGGTAGAAAGAGTTAGTTCTGAAAATAACTTTTTTTTTTTTTTTTGGAAACAAGTGTTATGATGCTTTCGATTTCTTAAAGTTTGTACTACATTTTTCTGTATGTAATACTATGAAAATGAAGTGAAGAAATTTATTTTTTCTTGGGGCATTTATGACTTTCAATTTTGAGTTTAATAAGAACAAGGCTCTGCTCTCCGTACAGAAGAATTTCTCCACACTCGTTGCATTTCATGTGCACCTTCGCAAGATATGGTCTCAAGTCCATCTCAGCACTCGATGGAGATACAGGTCGTCCACCAGAAGATGTGCTGGTCATCTCTGATGGTAATAGCGTGGCCAGGGCTCTTGTCGATGCTTTTGCATAATGCTCAGGGTGCCTTTGTTTAATATGCCACTGCATGGTATGTATACAAAAGGAATATTTTTTATTAGGATTTCCCCTTGAGAGCTCCGAATTGCATATCGTGCAGGTTACTTTTGGCGCATTCACTTTCTTTTGATCTTCAGGATAAGTAAAAAATTGCCAAATGAAAGATTCCTTTTTTCTTCTTAACGGTGGTCGATCATTTCCTTCTGATTCGGAAGATGAATGCAGAACGGCAGCCATTTCAGCAAACTTTTCCGGAAGATGCTCCATGTTGTTGTCTCTTGAGAGTAGAAAAGATTGTGAGGAAAGTGGGTGGAGTGCTTTGTGTAAATTTCAGAACAGAAACTACTAAGAACCAATTGGAAGTCTTGTTTTCAAGTCACATGACTTTACATGCGCTTCTCAGGACGTGTAGGCGGTGACACTATCTAGTTACGAACGTGATTACATACTTAGGAACTAGCATTCAAAAAAACTATGAAATTCACTGAAAAAACCATAGGTTTTACACACATTATAGTTAGGAAGTAGCATTTGAAAAACCTATGAAATTCACTGAAAAAAACATAGGTTTGACAGCAGTTATAGTTAGCTAGAAATTTTACTGACATAAAACCAATGAAATTCCACGTTATAGTTAGTTGGACTCACTATAACTTGCGCGTGTAATGCACTGCTGATGATATCACATATTACATTACTTATGACATGGTCAGTGACGTCACTAATGAGATCACTGATGATACCATCTTTGTGACAGAGAGACTAACCTACTTGCACTCTAAAGTAACCCTTAAAACACATTTTGAAAAAAAAAACTAACATATAAAAAAAAGTGGACATACCTATACCAGTTACAACAACCAATTCAGTAATTCCAACATTTATATACACATCCAATAATTCAATAACAGTTCTAATAGTCACTCGTATATATACTCACTGATTATATATAGTGATACAGCTATACATCCTGTTATATACCGACAGACATCCAAAAGTAAATCACACACATATTCACACTTGCAAATAAAGTAATAAACATCCATTTATTTACATAGACAGATATACACACAGTAGCACCTTACTTCTAAGTAAACTTACACTTACTTACTCTTTTAAGCAATCACTTATAGAAACACATACTTATTTAAAGAGGAACTCTTTCAATCTCTCACTGTCACATATACTCACTTATATATATCAATACTTACATAAACTAGATTAAAACATATATCGTTACTGATAAACACACTAGTGAGGCAGGCATTCACTCACTAACACACACATATACACACTCAGCCATCCATACAGTCCTCCACATCGATTAAGACACTTATTTAAACATTTATTTTTACATCGACCTCTACATATACATATATAAAACATATTTATTTTTTAAAAAGACAGACATTCACTAGATGGTGTTATCAGTGATCTCATTAGTGATGTAATATGTGATGTCATCAGCAGTGCATTACACGCGCAAGTTATAGTGAGTCCAACTAACTATAACGTGGAATTTCATTGGTTTTATGTCAGTAAAATTTCTAGCTAACTATAACTGCTGTCAAACCTATGGTTTTTTCAGTGAATATATATATTACCTACTGGCGGTCGCCAGTAGGTATATATAGTTAGGATTTTTTCCCTATGGGATTTCTGAAAATTCTATGTCTAATAACTTTGGCGTTTGTGGACGGAATCGGCTGACATTTTTAGGAAAATGGCACATTTTGTTTCTGAGTAGCTCCTGGAAATTTGGGGGGGGTTCGTCAAGGGGGGGGCCGAGAAAAAAGGGGGGTCCCAAAACGCGTTTTTCCCATGTTAATTTCCATAGGGCGGTTGGACTCACTTTTAGCCCGAACGGCTGAATGGATTTCCACGAAACTTGGCAAAATTGTAGGGACTGTTAGCCCGATGTGCCTTTGCTAGGTCTCAATATATGTGCTTCAGTGGATTTTGAGAAATTAACGTTTAAATCAAGATATATATCTGTAACAGCGCTCCGGGCAGCGATCCGGTTCGCGTACTTTTCGCGTAACGGAACTTTGCGCACGGAAAGCTGATTGGCTCTTCGGTGTCTGTCAACAATCTAAACAGTCCGGTGCAGCCGCCATCTTGTCTCTCGGTAGGATCGAGAGACAAGAGGAGGCCAAAACAAAGGGGGAAATTTCCATAAGGGGGCATAGTAGATCCTCCCTGACCCCCTAAGTTTTATGTGGAGGTTTTAAAAGGGCCCAGCAGGGTCAAAAAATTTTTTTTTTTTTGCGCGATGAGCGCCTAGTACGGGAACCGGAAAGCGTTCTGGGCAGCGTACTATAAGGATAATAGAATGATACACTTTTCAAAGACTGTATGTTAATTGTTTGTTGTTTTTGTTGTTTTTTTTTTGTTTTCTTTATTTTTAAAGTTTTTTTTTATTTTGATTGTTTTTCATAATTTATTAAACTTTCTAACATTTCAGTGTCTGAAATGTCATTATTTTCTTGAAATATTGTTTGCAATCTGTGAGGTTGTAAAATGTCCTCATTTGCAAGGAGGGCATCTACTGCTTGGACACATTGCAGCAGTTCATTATCCAAGCTTTCATCCATAAATTCCATGTCAATTTGTTCAATCAATTCCTGGCTGCTCTCTTGCAGGTCCATCTCAAAAAAAAATTGGTTTTCGCCTTCCATTTTGCCTGAAATTTGGATTAAAAAAATATATATTAGTAGAGATAGGGCACTGTTGGGATTAATTTTAGATAGGCAGTTTTTATCAGTGAATTTATCTTTTGGCAGTGTATAGTATCAGAGTGGAAATAGGACTATAAAAAAGTGTATGTGATTTAACCAAGACAAGCCTAACTCCATTCATAACTATAACAGAGAAGTCTATCTAAATACATTACTACTACAGAGGGATAGTGTATATCTAGCAGAAAAAGTCTACTATATTAAGTTATAGTGCACAATATATTTCATTTTTAAAAATTATAACTTACCTTCACAAAGAAGTTGAAGTTTTTGGAAGCTATTGAAATGTGATGTACAACAAGAAGTAGTAGTCAAAATGGCTGTGTTTCCTTCTCTTCCTTTATATATATACAGGTATATAACCAATCAAATGTCAGGTAATAAAAGTAGAAAATGAAAGTAACATTTTCATTGGTTGTCAATTCCAACAGTTCAGATGTGTTTTGTGAAGTAATTTACCTCACGGTACTTGGAGAGGTCTACAGGCTAAATGGCTAAATGAAATTTCAATCAAATTTGTGAGAATGAAAGGGATTGTTATGTAGTATGAGCTAATTTATATTTGGTGAGAGTGTCTGTAGTCGTTTTTCTGTAAATTACTTTCCCACCTTTTTTTTGGACCGCTTCCCGGAAAGCGGTCCGGTCCGCGAACTAGGAGCGTAACGGGAGTCCACCATTTTGTGTTTCGGTCGAATCAAGGTATAAAATGGAGGGTAAATAATGTTCTGAATGGGTAGAAGGAGGCATGGTACAAGTATTTTGGCCCCCTACGTTTTCTGAGGGTGGCTGAGGAGGACTATATGTGCGAAGAAAAACTTTTTTTTTTAAATTTTGCGCGGTTAGCTTCCAGTTCGCGTACCGGATAGCGCTCTTTGAGCGTAGTTTGTTGAAAATTACAGAAAAAAAGGTAGAAAAAAAATAATAAAAGTGTGTGATCAGATGAAGGGTAGCTCTGAGAAGAGCTTTTGGGTTTATGGTACATTTAGGTACTTATAAGTAGGTACCAATGCACAGTCGTAAATTCAGAATGAAAATTCGGTTGCCCTCATCTGAGAAGTGAACTCCATCTCCTCTGTAGATATCTTGCATGTAATAACACAAGTTATTGTTGTACAGAGAGCCCATTCCATGGTCTCTCATGAAAGCTGAAACAGATTTGTTTACATGCTTCCTCGCTTTCTCAATTTGTGGAGAAAATTGGTTGGACCACCTCCATTTCTGTCTTTGGCATATATTGGAATATACCAAGGCAGTTTGAGGAAAAAGTGCCATTAATTGCTCAAAGGTGTCCTTTAAAAGCATTTCCAGACCTACCCCTGTCAAAGTGCCCAAATCATTACCTCCACAGTGCACTATTAACAGGTCAGGTTTTGGCAAATGCATAAAGGTTTTCACCAATGGTATCAATTGGTGACATTTTAATCCTCTTTGGCCCAACCACTTAATTTCCACATCTTGTAAATTGAGGTTAGGTAAATTTCTGTTCTCAGCATACCTTTGAGCCCAGTGGATGTAACTATGTCCAACAATCCAGACCTTAAACATGGTGGGAGAAGGTTGTTCTGCAGTCAGATGAAGTGTGGTAATGAAAGGGCAGTTGAAACAGTAGGAGTTTCTAAAGAAAAAAAACTGTGGATTTCCAATGCTAATGAATCATTAGCAGTGATTGGTGCATTTCCATTTCTGAAAACAGAAAGTTAGGGTGCATGGATGTGTTCTTTGAAAGATGTAATTTGAATGGTCAAGGAAGAAACATTTAATGAAAGATTGCACTGGATACGCAGGTGCACTGAGAGTTCAGAGTTCAATTGAAACATTGTTGTGTGAATTTGCAAACATGAGAGGTCTTCCAGGAGGTGGTTGCTGTGGAAAAAAGGCAGAGAGGGCAGAGGGGGGAAGGGTTTTGATTTGAAAAAAGTGAGGGAAGAGTTATGATTGGCTAATATGAGAGATATGTGAAATGAATATCTGTATTTCTGTGCTTTCAATAGCTGCAGCCTTTGGAGTGCATCCTTTTTCTTCTGCTGAAGACAATTTGGTGTATTTCTGAGACTGTTTTCAAAACTCAAAAAATATTTGCTAAGGTGAGAAAAGATTTATTTAATTTAGATAGAGAATAGTATGATTTAAGGAGAAAATGATGAAGAAAGCTGTGTTTTTACAATGTGGTTTTATCTCTAGTGATATACAAATAGAATTTGTTTCTTTGAGAAATTGTAATTGCATATTCGGTGTAGCATTCTGGCATGCAGTAACACAAGTTATTGTGGTACATGGAGCCCATTCCATGGTCTGTTATGTAAGCTGAAACAGATATGTTGTTTTTAAAAACGATTTTAGAAATCAATTACATTTCTGGATATGTACTGCTAGAGCTTCATAGGTTGTTTTGGGCCATATTTATAAGGCATTTGAGTGTCTTTGATGTTATGTTTACCTTTTTAAATGGAAAGCGTTCCTCATGGGGCAAGTGTCTTGTAAATACGCTCCCACTTGCGCTTGGCAAATTTAGATTTTGATTATGGGAGTTACCTAGCCATGTTAATAGTGTCCCAAAAATGGTGCTAGGGCATTCCAGAAAACACTTTCATGTGTCTCAAGGACATTTTCAGTCATTTCTTCATGAATGCAGGTATACAATTGATTTATATGCTGTGTTTAAAAACGAATTTTGAAATCAATTAAATTTCTGGATATGTACTGTTAGAGCTTCATAGGTTGTTTGGGGTCATATTTAGAAGGCATTTTAGTGTCTTTGATGTTATGTTTACCTTTTTAAATGGAAAGCATTCCTCATGGGGCCCTGAGCAGTTCTTAGCCATGTTATTTAATGGGAAGTGGATAACATGGCTAAGAGCATTTGCTGGAAAATGCATGAATATCGCTGACTTTTCAGCGATATTCATGCATTGCGGCCGTTTTTTTTCTCATTTGCGAGCAGTTCTTAGCCATGTTATCCAATGGGAGGTGGATAACATGGCTAAGAGCATTTGCTGGATAATGCATGAATATCGTTGCCTTTTCAGCGATATTCATGCATTGCGGCCGTTTTTAATCGCATTTGCGATAAATCTTGCTAAGGAGAAAATGATGAAGAAAGCTGTGTTTTTAAACTGTGGCTTTGTCTGTAGTGATATAGAAATAGATTTTGTTTCTTTGAGAAATTGTAATTGCATATTCGGTGTACCATTCTGGCATGCAGTAACACAAGTTATTGTTGTATATGAAGCCCATTCCATGGTCTCTTATGTAAGCTGAAACAGATATGTTGTTTTTAAAAACCATTTTTTAAATCAATTACATTTCTGGATATGTACTGCTAGAGCTTCATAGGTTGTTTAGGGTCATATTTATAAGGCATTTGAGTGTCTTTGATTTTATTTTTCCTTTTTAAATGGCAAGCATTCCTCATGGGGCAAGTGTCTTGTAAATACGCTCCCACCTGCGCTTGGCAAATTTAGATTTTGATTATGGGAGTTACATAGCCATGTTAATAATGTCCAAAAAATGGTGCTAGGGCATTCTAGAAAACGCTTTCATGTGTCTCTAGGACATTTTCAGTCCTTTCCTCTTGAATACAGGTATACAATTGATTTATATGCTGTGTTTAAAAACGAATTTTGAAATCAATTACATTTCTGGATATGTACTGTTAGAGCTTCATAGGTTGTTTGGGGTCATATTTAGAAGGCATTTTAGTGTCTTTGATGTTATGTTTACCTTTTTAAATGGAAAGCGTTCCTCATGGGGCAAGTGTCTTGTAAATACGCTCCCACTTGCGCTTGGCAAATTTAGATTTTGATTATGGGAGTTACCTAGCCATGTTAATAGTGTCCCAAAAATGGTGCTAGGGCATTCCAGAAAACACTTTCATGTGTCTCAAGGACATTTTCAGTCATTTCTTCATGAATGCAGGTATACAATTGATTTATATGCTGTGTTTAAAAACGAATTTTGAAATCAATTAAATTTCTGGATATGTACTGTTAGAGCTTCATAGGTTGTTTGGGGTCATATTTAGAAGGCATTTTAGTGTCTTTGATGTTATGTTTACCTTTTTAAATGGAAAGCGTTCCTCATGGGGCCCTGAGCAGTTCTTAGCCATGTTATTTAATGGGAAGTGGATAACATGGCTAAGAGCATTTGCTGGAAAATGCATGAATATCGCTGACTTTTCAGCGATATTCATGCATTGCGGCCGTTTTTTTTCGCATTTGCGAGCAGTTCTTAGCCATGTTATCCAATGGGAGGTGGATAACATGGCTAAGAGCATTTGCTGGATAATGCATGAATATCGTTGACTTTTCAGCGATATTCATGCATTGCGGCCGTTTTTAATCGCATTTGCGATAAATCTTGCTAAGGAGAAAATGATGAAGAAAGCTGTGTTTTTAAACTGTGGCTTTGTCTGTAGTGATATAGAAATAGATTTTGTTTCTTTGAGAAATTGTAATTGCATATTCGGTGTACCATTCTGGCATGCAGTAACACAAGTTATTGTTGTATATGAAGCCCATTCCATGGTCTCTTATGTAAGCTGAAACAGATATGTTGTTTTTAAAAACCATTTTTGAAATCAATTACATTTCTGGATATGTACTGCTAGAGCTTCATAGGTTGTTTAGGGTCATATTTATAAGGCATTTGAGTGTCTTTGATGTTATTTTTCCTTTTTAAATGGCAAGCATTCCTCATGGGGCAAGTGTCTTGTAAATACGCTCCCACCTGCGCTTGGCAAATTTAGATTTTGATTATGGGAGTTACATAGCCATGTTAATAATGTCCAGAAAATGGTGCTAGGGCATTCCAGAAAACGCTTTCATGTGTCTCAAGGACATTTTCAGTCATTTCCTCTTGAATGCAGGTATACAATTGATTTATATGCTGTGTTTAAAAACGAATTTTGAAATCAATTAAATTTCTGAATATGTACTACTAGAGCTTCATAGGTTGTTTGGGGTCATACACCATTTTTGGGAAATTATTAACATGCCTATGTAACTCCCATAATCAAAATCTAAATTTGCCAACCGCAGGTGGGAGCGTATTTACAAGAAATTTGCACCATGAAGAACGTAAAATAGCATAATAGACACTCAAATGCCTTATAAATATGACCCAAAACAACTTATGAAGCACTAGCAGTGCATATTTCCAGAAATGTAATGGTTTTCAATTAATGACTTACTTCATTGGTAGGCCTTCACATGTTTTTTTACCTTGGTTTTTTTCAGTGAAAATCTTATCTGCAACCATGTGTTGGCCTCACCTCAAATAAACAAAACAGGTGATGGACCGAATGTGGATCAATGACACACATTCACCCCAGTCCAAAGATCTGGGCCTAAACAAACCTTTAGATAGGCTACATCTTATCGTCATCCTGAATTAATCATTTAAAATATTAGGGAGTGATTTATGATTGTTCTATGCCTGTTTTGTACCATTGAGTGTCATTTTTGTGATGCAGTGCTGGTGGAAAAGATTTGCTCTGTTAAATAATTAGTAGGGCATTAAGTTTTAGATGACTGTTATTCATTTACTGTTTGGTAATAGGGGTTAATAACATTTTTTATTATATTTTTCCACAGATTCAACTGCAGATTCTTTCATAGTTTGGAAAATGCCTACAAAAAATAGAATTAGAAAGGCTAGAAAACGTCAAAGACAGCAGGATGATGTTTTATTGCAGCAGTCCTCTTCCCCAAATACTTGTCAAAACACCAAGAAAGGTCCGGGTAAGAGCACGAAATCATTCTTAAGAAATATTTGTAGTAAAAAAAGTTTTTCTCCAAAAAATGTTTCAGTCCACAAAAAGAAAAGCAATTTAAATGGAAAGGAGAGACCCATCAAAAATGTTACTGGTAGAGGAAGAGATAACTCTGTGCATGATAGTAGAAGGAAACAACAGTTTAGGGACATTCAAAATCGAATGTTCCGTAACAGGATATAGTTAATTTATTGAAAAATATTTAAAAAAAAGGCCAACAGAAAGCGGCATTTTATAAGAAGAAGAAAAATGTAGAGAAAATTATTGATCATGCTTTTGAAATTAAGCAAAAGTTGTTTATTTTGGTAATCAATAGAATTAGGAAACTAAGCAAGGTAATTTCTGATTTCAAAACAAAAAGTAGATGGAAGAGAGTAGTAAATCGTACTAACTTTTGTGAAGTTTTTTCCAGGGAATGGATGCATAGTTCAAGTTGTGAGGCATTTTTTAATGAGGAGAGTTATTTTCAGGATAATGATTTGGTGTTTGCAGTTGACACCAGTGGTCGAGCTTATGAAGTGAAGGATGGTTGTCCAGTTGAAAAAGAACAACTTGTGACAACAGAGACAGAAGAGGCGCTAAGTGATGAGGTTTTAGGAAGACGTCCTAAGGGTCCTGTGTACATTTGGAAGTGTAGTTCTATTTGCAGTGTGCGACAGGTTTCCATCAATTTGCTTTGTGATTTTATACGGACATTTAATAAGAAAAGTTTGAAGCAGAAAATAAAGTTGTTGCAAGATTTAGATCCTTGCAGAGTGAGACAAATGACAGGTTTGCGTGGTCATTCACTGGCTTGTCTTTCCAGGAGAGTATGCCAGAGTGTTTTTCATCATTTCAGGATGCTAGCAGTGCATCATAATAAAGTGAGAAAATTAGTGAGAATGTTGTATTATGCTAAGAGTCCAGCAATTATGCTTAAACAATTATGTGCTGCTCTTTTGCATGGTTCTGAAATAGATGTGAAGAATATTTGTGAAGAAATTGAGTTTTGTTACTTTGGTAGTAGAGATGAGAATGTTCAAATTGACCCAGAAGTAGAGGGTTATGTTGAACATAATATACAGGTTTCTAGTTCAGATAATTTTCAGAAGCAAATTGCCACGTTTCAGATGAAATCAAGTGAGAGGCCTAATTTCACTTGTGTATGTTGTCGACGCACTTATTATAAGAATCAGACTAAGTTAGTGGATTTATATGCAAAAACTGAAAGGGAAAATAATAGTGAATGGAAGGATTTAGCCACATACTTGATGGTAGAAAATTGTTTTGATTTGGGAGTGGACCAACGTGTGTGTACTTATTGTTGTAATAAATTAAATCAAAACCAGATGCCTGCTAGGGCAGTTCATAATAATCTGGAATTGGTTGAGATTCCTTCAGAATTGAAGGATTTAAATACTTATGAATCTATTTTGATTCAAGGTATCCATCCCTTTCAGGCTATTGTAAGAATGGAGCCAAAGACAGGGAAGTTGCCTCCAACAGATTTACAGAGAGGATTAAAGGGAAGAGTTGTTTATTTGCCTTTAGATTTGAACAAAAACATTAACACAATTGGAGTTGAGAAAGTGGAAGAGGAACCTCTGGTTATCTTGGTTAATGGGGTTCCGACAAAGAATAAGAAAATATGGCAAGATTTAGTGGATGTTAGGAAAGTGAAAAATGCAACTTTGTATTTGAAGAAAAATAATAAGTACTATAAGAATGTATATGTTGCAGAAGAGGAAGTAAGTGATGAAGAGGATAGCGTTTTGTGTGCTGGCCAAATTGAGAAAGTAGAGGTGTCTAATAGTGAAGAAATATATGAACATTATAGTGTTCATCCTTTGCATTCCAAGGAAGTCATGGGGAATGCTATTGAGTTGTTTCAAATGAAACAAGCCAAAGGGAGTCCCATTAGTGTTTGGGAGGAAAGTTTGGAAGCTCGGTGTTTCCCACAGCTATTTCCCACAGGTCAAGGAGGAAGATATGATGAGCGACCTCATCAAATTCCTGCGTCTGAATACCGGACTTTACGATTGTATGCAGAAGATCCTAGGTTTCGTCAATGCATTCCCTATTTGTTTCATCTTCTGTTTGAAAGCGATCTGTCAGGATTGTCATATGCAGTGAACCACATTTTAAAAAGTGGTATACAGATGCGAAACATCTCGGCAAGTGATTTTATGCATAAAATCAATGTCCAAGACAGTATTTTGGATTCTCACTTAATTAATCTCATGGCGTGTCAGCGTGGTACTAATGAGTACTGGTACCATCGTCATGGTGATTTAAAATGTATGCTGAGGAACTTAGGAACTCCAACATGGTTCCTCACTCTGAGCTGTGCCGAGTATGGCTGGGAAGACTTACTTGAATTTCTACGAGAGGCAAATGGAAATATTGAAAACATTGAATTCAAGACACCTGGAGAACTGTGTTCTTTGGATCCAGTGAATGTATGCAGGTACTTCAATCATAGATTTGAAGCTATGATGTCTTTCATCACAAATAAGAAGAATCCACCTCTTGGAGAGGTGTTGGATTTCTTCTGGAGAAAGGAGTACCAAGCAAGAGGTGCCCCTCATATACAAATGTTGTTGTGGATCAAGGATGCACCTAAATTTGGAACAGATCCGGATGACTTAGTGATGAATTTCATAGAACAGTATTCTACGTGTGCTGTTCCAAACGCAACGGAGAAGAAAAGCCTAAGAGAACAAGTTCTACGTTTCCAAAGCCATCGTTGTGGAAAGTACTGTCGTCGTAAATTCAGAAACAAGGACAAGTTCTACACCAAATGTCGTTTCAACTTTCCACGACCGGTGATTTCTAAAGGAAGAGTGAACAGTTTGATGTCTTCGCTGCGACATAATGTGACGAGGAAATCACCCAAGAATACATACAATTTGAAAAGGAACGAAGAGTCCAAGTACATCAATGACTACAACCCAGTGATTTTGTCCATGTGGAATGCTAACATGGATATACAGTTTGTGGCTGACAACTGTATGGCTGTGGCTCGGTATGTGACATCTTACATCACCAAAAAAGAAAAGACAGAACTGAAGGATATGTGGGAGGACATTTCCCATGAAAAGAGCCTCAGCAAGAAGTTGTACAGTTTCAGTCTGAAGATGTTGTCGCATCGAGAAATCGGAGCTTACGAATGTTCTGATCGATTGTCTTCAGCAAGTCTCTATGCCAAATCCAGGAGTATCGTTTGGGCGAGTCTTGGTCTTGCTGCAACGCGAAATCGAGTTCTAAAACCTGTCCAGGAAATTGAGTATTTGGCAGAAAAGGAACCAAACAGTACCGACATTTTGAAGACCAACATGTTGGATACATATTATCCAAATCGAAGCAGTCACCTTGAGAATGTTTGTCTATATGAGGTTCTCCAAAATTATATATTCAAGAGGAACATCAAAGAAGATATTGAGAAAGGAGTGTATGCTGTAATTGGAAGTGAGGGATGCCTGGTCAAGCAAAGAAAATGCCAATTAGTAAACCATCGAAAATTGAGTGGCGAATCTCCAGAAAAAAAGGAGTTTTTCTATTTAGCACTTTTGCAACTTTTCAAGCCTTGGCGTGCAGAAGAGGAACTGCTTGGAGATTTCCTCTGTTACGAGGACTCTTTCAATGCAGCCAAGGAGTCCATAGAATGTCCTGCTTTTCCTAAATATCAAGAAATGCTAACTTTGGAAATTGAGCAGGAAGCAACGATTGCAGCCGAGATTGCCAGAGACAGTTCTCAGGACAGTCAGAGTTCTGTTTCATTGAGTCAAGATCCACTTGGAGGACCTATTATCGAAAATGAAGCTGCCACTGCTATGAATGAAGTGGAAAGAGCCATGGCACATGCTCAGGAGGATTCAGTTAACTTAGAAGACTTGGAAAAACAACTCAACGTTGAGCAGAGGAAAATATATGATGAAGTTACCAAGGAAATTGAGCACGGATTAAGTCATGAGAAGAAAGAGTGCTCATGTACATCGTTGAAGCCTGTCCGACTGTACGTGAGTGGAGAAGCGGGAACTGGAAAAAGTTTCCTCATTAAAGCAATTTCTTGTTATTTGCAGGAAAGGACTGAGTCATCGCTGTCTTGTGTTGTCACCGCTCCTACTGGACTGGCAGCACATAACATTAAAGGTATTACTTTGCATCGTCTACTGATGCTGCCAGTGGAGCATGACAACAAATTACAATACCACAAGTTATCTGGGGATGCTTGCTGTGAAGTTTCAAGAGTCTTGAGGAAAATGAAACTACTTATCATTGACGAAGTAAGCATGGTTTCCAATGTCATGCTTGCCTTTGTGCATTTGAGAATGCAAGAAGTACTTAAAACTGAATATGATGTGTTATTTGGTGGCAAACACATCATTGTTTTCGGAGATCCTCTGCAGCTGACACCAGTAAAAGGTCAACCTGTGTTCAAAATACTCATGCATGAAGATACCAGGAAGTGCCTAGGGAGCATTGGCAACGTCAATATATGGTTAAACTTCAATTATGCTGAACTGCATGAAAATATGCGTCAGGCAAAGGATGAAGATTACAAGAATATTCTACAAGATATTAGAATTGGAAAAGTGACCGAGCATGGGAAAGAAGCTTTAAATGCACGATTACTGTCAAATTTATATCCCAAACAAGAGATTGTGCCTGAGAATATTTTTCAGAAAATTACTGAGAAGAAATCCGGGATATGTTTGATGCCAACTCTTGCAGAATGTGCCATCTTCAACAACAAAATGTTGAATTTAGAAAAGCAAGAGATTGTGAAACTTGAAGCTATCGACAAAATAGAGCATATGGGATCAACAATTATTTTGTCAGACAATTTGAAATCAAAATTGGATTCATTAGAGAAGACTATATCTAAAACAGCGGGTTTTGAAAAGACTTTGAATGTGTGTTTAAATTGCCGAATCATTTTGAGAAGGAATTTACATGTAGAAAGAGGTCTGGTAAATGGATCAATGGGTAATGTTGTTGATTTTGAGAAATACAGAAATAGAGATGGAATAGAATTTTTAAAAATTAAATTTGATGGCATTGAGGAAGTACAGCTAATTGGTCGTTGTTCTGCTAGGTTTTTGCTTGTTAAAGACTTATATGTTCGCCGTAAACAGTTTCCTGTTTGCTTGGCATATGCGGTGACAATCCATAAATCGCAAGGTTTAAGTGTAGACAGTGCATTGGTGAATATTGGCAGTTCTGTGTTCAAGGAGGGTATGGCATATGTGGCATTGTCACGAGTTAGAACTTTATCGGGATTGTACTTGATTGACTGTGATGTCACAAACATTTGTGCGGATCTAGATTGTGTTAAGGAATACAATAGGCTAAGAAGAGAGTATGCGCCACATTTGCCTCAATATCCTTTTAATGAGAAACGTGTGGTAGGCCGGAAACGTAGAAATATCAGTAATAGTAGGGAGGTTGTTGCAAAAAGACTAAAAGTCAATGAACCGAAAATTGTTAGCAGAAAGAAAGTGGATTCTGTTGAAGATGTTGTCGGTTTTCAATTTGAAAACAGTTCTGGTGTCAACTGCTATGCAAATGTAGTGGTTAATGTTCTCTTTTCACTAGAGAGTTTAAAAGAACAGATTCTGTTGAATTCAGAACAAATTTTATGCTGTTTGTTGAATTCTGTTTTCGAGAAATGTAGCACTGATCGAACAAAAGTAGAAAGTGTGTCTGAAGTTCGTTATCTGTTAGATGAATGTTCAGGTCAAACAGACTTCTCTGAAAATAATCAGCAAGATTGTCAGGAGTTTTTAATGTATATGCTTGATGTATTGCAAGATGAGGGTGTAGATGTAGATCACCTGTTTGGGCTTTCTTATCAATGGCAGCATGACTGCGAGAACTGTATGGTATCAAGTACTACTAGTGTAGACTCAGAAAGATTTATATATTTAACTTTGCCAGACAGTAAATCAGTGTCCTTTAATAAGCTAGTAAATGCAGCGGATCACAACATGGAGTGTAGCCAATGTAAATGTGATATGATGTCAACATTATTTATACGTAGATATGGCCAGTATGTCATTTTAATGATCCAACGATGTAAGCCTGATGGATCAAAATTGTCAACTTTAATAAAAAAATTTGTGGCTTCTCAGCTGTCAATATCAGGGAGGACTTTTGTAACTGTAGCAATTATCTATCACGATGGTCCTTCAACAACATCAGGACATTATACAGCTTACTTAAAGTCTCGAAACGGCTGGTCATTCTGCAATGATTCTGTTGTAACTTTCAAAAAAAAATTGCCGTTTGACCTTAAAAATTCTTACCTGGTGTTTTTAAAACCAAAATTTTAAAGAAAGAATTTTGGGATTTCCTGTGAGGAATTGGAAATTGTTCATCAAGTAGAGGGAATGTAAGTCTGCAATGCTGTCTAGATTATTGGTCCAAAACTTTTAATTATAATGTCAATTTTAAAATCCAACTATATAAACCTGATGCAAGTAAGTCTGCTTCATAGTAAGCAGTATCAGTGTCATAGGAAAAGGAGAACATGAGTGACAAAGAAGAGTAAGATATTAGTAGTCCAGGATTGTGAAAATAATCTCAAATGTTTTCTTTTTGAAAGATGCGAAAATAGAAAATGACGGGATTTGATTGGAAGAATTACAAGAGTTGCGAATCGCTGCAACATGATTTGGCCTAGTGGAAACATGTGATAGAATGTGAGAAGTCTTTTCTTGTATGTAACATATTTTTCGAAATGATGGAGGTTTTCTTTCAGAAAGTGGCGGGCTGAAAATATTTATAGCACAACAGAGTGGATGCTGTTCATAGGAGATCCTTTGACGTTATTGAAAGTAAGTTAATTTTAAGGAGTTTTGAATTCAGATTTCTTAGGTTGTATGGGTTTTTTAAACACAATCATTTTGATTGTGTTTTTTTTTCCCGCTGTTACATGATGAATACCTTCAAATCACTGATTTAAGTGAAATTTGATACATTCTGAGAACAGCAAAAATAAACCATTTAACATGTATAATTAATGTTCTGCTTTTTGTACTTATGATATACATTTAGAAATGTGAGGTAGATATGGAAAAACTGAGTCTTCTGTAAGTGTCAATTCTAATGCTTACAGTGCTGTACTTCTGGGTACTGTTTTTTTTGAAAAAAAAGAAATAGGCCTCACCTCTAAGAAAGCTCTTGAAAGCACACATCTTATTTGCATCCTGAAACAATCATTTAAAATGTTAGACACAATTTTATGATGGTTTTACATCTCTTTTGCGCTGTTATTGCATCACTATTGTGAGACATAAGCAATGCAAAAGAAGCATCATGTTTCAAAATAGGCCTCATTTCATCAGCATGAAGATACTGTTTGTTTAAAATAAATATCTTTAGGATTGTGTACGGGTCGTAGAGAAGTAGAGGTTTCTGTAAGTGTCAAAGTTGTTTAAAAACTGTTTCTTCTTGAACCTTTTCCCTTCTTTTTTCTAATTTTTAAATACATGTTTTAATATTTTTGGAAATGTTTGTTCTCTCTTTTACAGATTGAATATATGAAAATTTTTCTTTAAAAGTTAACAAGAATTATAAGGTAAATGTTTTCTACTTTTTTAACCCGCATTCCACTGCTGATGATGTCACTGACTATGTTATGAATGATGTAATAAGTGGGCATGTTTTACTACAATGGTAGGTCTTCACATCTATTATCTCCTCTGTATTCTTCAACAAGCATAAATTTGATATGCAACCCAGAGTACGGTTCACCTTAAACAAACTTTTAGAGAGGACACACCTTATCGTCACCCTCAATCAATCATTTAATCTATCACATTTAACATCTATTAGTTCTACTGCTTCATTTCTTTAATCTTTACTTTCCTGTGTTTGCTACTTCTCTCATTCCTTTCTCTATTACTTAATTTTCTACTCCTTCCAGTATTTTTCTCACTCCCTCTCTTCTCATACTTCTTCATTATTATTCACTAATTCTGTCTCTATTAATGTTACTGTTTCTGAATGATCTCCAAAAATTTTTAAAACAAGAACAGTAAGTATAAGGATAGGAAAAGACATTTATGTTACAAGAAAGACAGCTATAGGAAGTAAACAAAAAAAACTGTTACTCGCAATCCACTGCTGATGATGTCACTGACCATGTCAAAAATTATGTAATATATGACATGATCAGAAGTGAATTGCGGGTAACAGTATCTTTTCTTTACTCCCTATAGCTGTCTTTTTTGTAACATAACTGTCTGTTTCCTTTCCTTATACTTACTGTTCTTTTTTAAAAAAAATTTTTTTGGTTCGCTCAAAGTTCGCGTACCGGAGTGCGAACTGGGAGCGAACTAATAGAAATAGAGCTTGGCAGAGTTCAAAGAATTCTACCAATTTTTTTTAATAATGGGGAGGTAGTTCTGAAAAGAACTTTGGGGCATATTATCAAGCCTGTGCGCTAAAATTATCGCCGCTTTATCAGCCGAAAACGGCCGATAAAGCGGCGATAATGGGCTTGATAATATGCTCTATGGAATTCCAATCGAAGCACATGTTAGATGTGAAGACATCTAACATGGGCTTCGATTGGAATTCCACAGAGCATATTATCAAGCCCATTATCGCCGCTTTATCGGCCGTTTTCGGCCGATAAAGCGGCGATAATTTTAGCGCACAGGCTTGATAATATGCCCCTTTGTTTTTGTTTTTGTTGTTTTAAATTTTTTTTATTAGTTTTCTGAACATTTTTTATATTTTTTAGTTTTTTTCTGAACATTTTGAAATTTTTTTGTTTTTTGGGGGGTAGGGGGGAAACAAAAATGATTCAGTGAAAAGGGCTCAACAGGAGCAACGAAAAAAAGAAGAATTTATTTTTTGGGGCGTTTTGGGCACACATGATTGTTGATGGCTCTCATTATAAGGGTAATGCTACTTTCGCGGTAGCAAAGTGTCTGGTTGCACCACACACAGACTTGCTTCACTTCCCCCATGTTGATTTGGATGTTCGGGATCACCTCCCTCGCCTCCGGTCCCGATACCTCCTGAACAACAGATCTTCTCGCCATTTCTGGGGGATTTTGTTGTTGGTCGCGAAGCTGGGCATTACTGTAATTGTTAGGGTGCCACCGACTCATGTGCCTGTGCATTGTATAATTCCCATAGCTGTACTTTTTGTCAGTGCCCCTTGAAAGACGATCGCCGCAAATACGGCAAAAGACGTATCTGGCATTGACTTTTTTTTGGTCAGCTGGAAATTTAAAAAATTGCCAGATGTAATTTTCTTTCCTGTTATATCTCCTGGGCTCCTCTGGCAAAAACTCAGAATGTTCTTCCTCTTCCTCCTCTTCTTGATTTTCCTCCTCTTCTATAATTAGTGAAGCAGGTGGTCCTTTCTTCCCATGAGGAGGTGAAGGAGGTGGTGGGGGCACACTGGCTGAAGCAACCATTGAAGCCATTGCTGAAGAATCAAAAAGGGTCTTTCTCTCACCAAGATGAAAGTCAGAGTGAGGAAAGAAGGAGGGGTTTTCATCATTTGGGAGAAGGAAAAATTCTAAACCAATGAAAAGTGTTAATTTTACATCACATGACCAAGTATTACATCATTAGGAAACCAAAAGTGAAATGAACCAATGAAAAGTGTTATTATCGAGTCACATGACCTGCTGTGTTTACGTTTCGCGCTTTGCTCCGCTTTCCGGTCCACTTCCGGGTCCGCTAACTTGGCGCGTCCAATGACGTATTACGCGATAACGCAAAACGTCATGCGAACGTAACAGTTACGCTAAAGGAACGTTTACCGGTTCGCGTACTAAGCCGCGGCTTTTAATTGAGCTAACGGGAAGCTGACCGGTTCGCGGACTGGGAGCGAAACAAAAAAAAATGTTTTAAAAAAATTGTCTAAAAAACATGAAAAATATATTTCAAGATTTAAAGAAGAATACATTTTACAGCTACAGATATTAGCTTTTAAAAAACCATTGAAATTCAATGAAAAAACCATAGGTTATAGTCCATATATAGTTAGGAATTTGCATTTACAAAACCTTTAAAATTCAATGAAAAAACCATTGGTTATAGAACATATATAGTTAGGAATTTGCTTTTACAAAACCTTATTTTACTCGCATAAAACCATTGAAATTCCATATATAGTTAGATGCGCTAACTATATATCGCGCACCCGCAATCCACTGCTGATGATGTCACATATTACATCATTCATGACATGGTTAGTGACATCACTGATGACATCACTGATGACATCTCAAATGACATCACTGATAAAATCACTGATAACATCTCATTTGACATGACTGATCACATCACTGATGATATCATTCATGTGATAATACCATGAACCTCTTCAGACTCTAATATAACCTTAGATACAATCAGTGTAAACAGACAGTCACAGACTGTCACTCATCCATGGAGTTACTCACACACCTAGTCAGTTATGCAAAAAATCAATCACACCTCCATTTTCTCAACTATACAGTTATACACACCTTACTTATTCAAACATATACTAACACATATTTACTTTACTCTCTTATACAATCCCTGATACATGTTCACAATGATCCATACAGCCACTCACACATTCACTGGCTCTTATGCACAGTTATTTATATATGTCAACTCTCACATGTACTGTGTTTTACATATGTACTTACTTTGACATGTAGCACTGAGATATCCATTCACTCACTAATACACTCATGCACAGTCAACCGCCCATACAGCTGTTTCCACATGCACTTTTGAACCCATACATATAGTGAATGAACTACTCACACATCTATGTACAGAGTCACACACCTCCCAGCCACCCATACACACACACTCAGTTTCCCATACAAATACTTGGGCAACCAATCAATAACCCATATAGTTACTCATATAGCTACTTATCAACACATGCAACAGTTTACAGAACAACAGATATAATGATGCACAAATTAAGACAGTTTAGTCACTAACCCATGCACTCAGTGAGACACATTTAATCACTCACTCATACAGTCAGTCATGCACCTACTAAATCCTTCATCCAGATACTTATACATCCACTCATTCTTCAATATGTAAGACATATTTTATCTTTACAGAAACATACAGTCACTGGATGTTGTCTTCAGTGATGTCATCAGTGATGTCATTTGAGATGTCATCAGTGATGTCATCAGTGATGTCACTAACCATGTCATGAATGATGTAATATGTGACATCATCAGCAGTGGATTGCGGGTGCGCGATATATAGTTAGCGCATCTAACTATATATGGAATTTCAATGGTTTTATGCAAGTAAAATAAGGTTTTGTAAAAGCAAATTCCTAACTATATATGTTCTATAACCAATGGTTTTTTCATTGAATTTTAAAGGTTTTGTAAATGCAAATATATATATATATATATATATATATATATATATATATATATATATATATATATATATATATATATATATATATATATATATATAAG
>NW_028252776.1:0-78594 GCF_964263255.1 Lissotriton vulgaris
TGTCAGAGGCACGTGTCATCAGCTGAGAAGTGTGTTAGAGGTATGTACCAGCATGTATCCACAGAGGAGGCATGTGTCTGCAGCAGAGGCATGTGTTTGCAGCGGAGGCATGTGTCTATAGCAGAGGCATGCAGCAGAGGCATGTGTCATAGGCATGTGTCATAGGGTTGTGTCTGCAGCAGATGCATGTGTCAGTAGCAGAGGCTTGTGTCAGCAGCAGAGGCATGTGTCAGAGGCATGTGTCTGCAGCAGAGGCATGTGTTTGCAGCGGAGGCATGTGTCTATAGCAGAGGCATGCAGCAGAGGCATGTGTCATAGGCATGTGTCATAGGGTTGTGTCTGCAGTAGAGGTGTGTGTCAGAAGCAGAGACATGTGTCTGCAGCAGAGGCGTGTGTCAGCAGCAGAGGCTTGTATCTACAGCAGAGGCATGTGTCAGCAGCAAAAGTGTGTCAGCAGCAGAGGCATGAGTCAGCAGCAGAAGCAAGTGTCTGCAGCTGAGGCGTGTGTTAGCACCAGAGCCATGAGTCAGCAGCAGAGGAATGTGTCTGCAGCAGAGGGGTCTGTCAGCAGCAGAGGCATGTGTTAGCAGCAGAGGCTTGGGTCAGCAGTAGAGGCAGGTGTCTGCAGCAAAAGTGTGTGTTAGCAGCCGAGGCATGTGTCAGCAGCAGTGGCATGTGTAAGCAGCAGAGGCATATGTCAGCATCAGAAGCATGTATCAGAAGCAAGTGCCAGCAGCAGAGCCAAGTGTCTGCAGCAGATATGTGTGTCTGCAGCAGAGGCGTGTGTCAGCAGGAGAGGCAAGTGTCAGAGTCTGAGGCTTGTGTCAGCAGCAGAGGCGTGTATCAGAGGCATGCATCAGCAGCAGAGACATGGGTTACCAGCATAGGCAAGTGTAATAGGCAGGTGCCTGTAGCAGAGGCATGTGTCAGCAGCAGAGGCATGTTTTAGCAGCAGAGACATGTAGGAGGGGCATGTGTCAGCAGCATACGAATGTGTCTGCAGCAGAGGTTTGTGTCAGCAGCAGAGGGAAGTGTAAGCAGGAGAGTCATGTGTCTACAGCGCAGGCCTGTGTCTGCATCAAACGTGTGTGTCAGCAGCAGAGGCATGCGTCAGCAGCAGAGGCGTTTGTCAGCAGTAGAGGCATTTGTCATAGGTATGTGTCAGCTGCAGAGGCGTGTGTCAGAGGCATATGTCAGCAGCAGAGCTGTTGGACTTGGCCCTTAGGGCGGGTTCCCCCCTAATCTTTTTGCTTTTATTTGTGACCCTGTGTTAGTGATTTTTGGGTTTCTGCGCACTTTTCCCTGGGTCCCAGAGTGAAAGTGCGTGCGTGTAGTATGGCTGGCCTGCCTTCCCATAGGAATGCATGGGGAATGTGTGTGTCCCTGGTAGTTCCTGATGCGTGGGGTGTACAGGTTCGAATTTGATATGTGCGAACTCGTGAGAGTGAATGCTTCGCAATGGTGTGTGCGGCATGTATGTGTCTAGTGGGGAAGTGCTACTTCTAGACATTGATGTGTGTGTGCAGTGAGGGTGCTGGAGCGTGATTGGCTGGAGCTGGCTGGCATGCCAGGCTCCAGGAAGTCTGGATGGGTCTGCCCGGTGGTGAGTGTGAGATTAGCATGAGTGATGTGTGGGAGGAGTGTACCTGTGTCCTGGATGGGCTGGGTTTTCCCCACACAATGCTGGCTCCGCCCCCCTGTGGTGTGTCTAACGACCCTAGCCTCCCCAGTGAAAGAAAGGGGTGGTTGGGCCATCAAGAGTGCTCCAGAACCAGCTGCGACTGGTTTCTCCCCCACCCTGCACCCTTAGACAAAGGATTTACAGTATAAAAATGGGGCTGTGTCCCCATGAATGTGTTCTGCTTTTGGATCCTGCCAGAGGGGGCTGTTGCTGCTGCTGGGGCCAGGAGGACCGCCACTTGGAGTGTCTCCCTGCCTGGAGACCCAGTGTGCTGGCTCTGGCCCAGCCTTGCCCCCCCTGCCTGCCTCCAGCCCTTGCTGGAGCCTTGTCCTGTCCTCCAGTGCTGGGGAGCACTGAGGATTCCTTGCTTATAGTCCTGAGAGCGCTGCTCTCTGTCCCCCAGTGCGGGGAGCACTGGGAATCCTTGCTTAGCACTTGAGAGCGCTTCATGTGGCTTCTAGCGCTGAGAGCGCTTTATTTCGTCCCCTGGCGCTTGGGAGCGCCTTTCCTCCGTGGCTAGCGCTGCTAGCACTGTGGGTGCCCTTCGCCGGTGCCCACCCGGCATCTGATCACCCCGTGAGGTGATCTAGCAGCGCGGGTGCCACCCCGCTCATCTGCCGCTGTTATTGTGCCCGTTTTGGAGATATTAATTTATCACGAGGGAGCCCACTCCTCGGATAATGGGACCCCGCCTGCCTATCTAAAGCGAGCCGCCGCGCTGCCCGCGGCGACCCGGAAGTGTTCGTGTGCCCGGCCAATCACAGCGCGGCCCGGGAGAGGCAGACCGGAAGTCCCGCCCCCGTAGCGGAGCAGAGAAGCAGCCTGCCGAGGCTCCCGAGGGAGAAGGGAAGCCCCGCAGAGAGGAGCCGACGCCGCGAGGAGACGCCGCCTCCCGAAGTGCCTGGTGAGTGCGGGCGTGCCCCGGGTCGCGTCTCTGACCCAGTTGTTTCTGGGTCCCTGAGTCCCCCGTGAGGGACTCCATCCTGCCTGCCCTTATGTTCCCGAGTCTCGAGAGACTCGAGGGGCCCGGTCTTTGTTCCTGGAGCCGCGAGGCTCAGACCCGGCCCCATCGTTCTGTGAGCCCAGAGAGGCTCGGGCCATTCCTTTGTTCTGGAGCCCGGAGAGGCTCCAACCCGGCCTCATTGTTCGTCGAGCCCCGAGTAGCTCTCCAGTGTTCAGGGGCACCCCTGTTCTTCGAGCCCAGAGAGGCTCTTGCCCCCACAGTCGTTTTAAGAGCCCAGAGAGGCTCTGAGAGTGCCATTCGTTTTGTGAGCCCAGAGAGGCTCGAGTGCACATTTCGTGTTGAAGAGCCTGAGAGAGGCTCAGGGCGCCATTTCTTGTCCAGGAGCCCAGAGAGGCTCCGCAGTGCCACAGTGGTGGTTCTTGAGCCCACGAGGCTCCAACGTTGCTCTAACTTTCCCTGCACCAGTTGCCCAGCACATGGTGGGCAACTGCCACGTTTAGGCCCTGACATTGGGACACAGGGACTGACTTATCTGAGTTTTGCGCAACTGTGTGTTTTTGCTTACACCTCTGAATGTATTGCGATGCATCATGTGTTTTCCCTCCTTACACCTCTGAATGAATGTTATGCATTGCATCATGTGTTATGTTCTTACACCCCTACAGGTAGTGTGATATGTAGGTGGTTGTTTTCTCCCTAGTACAGGTGGTGCTAGTGAGGTCCTGGTAACCAGTGATTACTGGTTGTGTGCTCTATTTTTATATTGTGTACTACAGTGATTTTACTTTCTACAAGTGCTAAGTTCTAAAGTGCTGATTCCTGACAGTGGTCCATGTGGCCCTGTCTTCTACATATCCCCTGTAAATTCTGCCCGTGCCTCTGGCACATTGTAAAGTGTGTGTTTTATCTAATGTGTTTTGGTGTAATACAAAGGCTATTTTTTATATAACCTTGTGTGGAGTTTCCTTTGTGGTGGGCCTTGGGTGTTGTTGCTGGGGTGCGTGCGCAAATACTTAACTTACATCGCCTCCAAGTTTAGCCTTGCTGCTTGCGCCACGTTACCTAGAGGGTGAGCAGGGGTTATCTTGGCGTGTAACTCCCATGCCCTGACTTAGGAGTGGTGGTCTCTGACTGACTTTGGCGCAAGCCCTGGCCAGCCAGGGATCCCATTTCTAACATTGGCGGCAAGCGGTGAGGATAAGGATATGTGTTTGCGTTGTACCACAGTGGCGACAGGCCACACTTCAAAGCTCTACATTTTTAGATGAACACATTTTTAAGGGATTATTTTTTTGGGTGAAGTTCCATTATTGCTTCTCCTGAAGAGTGTCATTTTATAATTGTGTCCCGTACATTTGTCCCCCGCCCTGCTTCCAGAGTTGGGTACCTGTGTCGCTTTTGGTCAGGTTGAGAAGTCAGGGGTGGTAGAAACTGCCTTACCGGTCCGAGGGGAGGGTGTGTGTGGATGAATGGTGTGTTTTCCTGGACACATGAGTATGAGTTCTCTTTGATAAGGAGATTGTTGAAGTCTTGGAATTGTGTACTCTTACTTCAGATTGTTAGGTCCCTTGTGTTGCACGTGTCTGAGCATCCTGTCAAGATGGAATCTCCTTTTAACCTCTGTGGCCTGTTTAAGTACAGTGTGCATGAGTTGGTACGGTTTTGTGAGGAGAGAGACATCCCAGTGAGTGAGTCAGACACCCAGTCCAAGCTTAGGGATAACCTGATCCTATGGCAGAAGGATGACTGGGAACGTGAGCACAGTGAGAAAGAGAGGGCCCGGGCCGCACGCCATGAGGGTGGTGAGTCTGAGGGGAGCCCTGAAGAGTCTGAAGTGGAGAGTGAGTTTGACAGAGGCTGGGCGCCAGCAGAGAGCGAGTACCCCCTAGATAGGGAGTCCCTTGCTGGTTCCAGTGTCAGATGTAGCACCCCATCCCTTTCCCTGTCCCCAGAGGAGTGGTTAGATAGGAGAGAAGAGAGGGAGCACCAGCTGGCTATGGAGAAGCTCAGGTTAGAGCATGCCAGAGAGATGGCGCAGCTGGGTGTGCATGAGCGGATTGCAGAGGCTGAGAGGGCCTTGGCCAGGGAGAAGATAGCCCTAGAGTGTAGGTTATCCCCTGACCGCAGTCATAATTTTCTGGATCCCCCAGGGAGGGTTGAGTCCAGTGGTGGCAGCTATTTGAATCTCAGTGCAGGAAATCCCAGTACCAGTTCCCAGAGTATGGTACCTGTTTCCGCAGAAGAGGAGTATAGGTTGCAGTTCAGGGGCCGTAGGAAACTGTCTCACCAGTCTTGGGAGGAGTTTGCAGGGGACTGTCAGTGTGCACTGATTGAGTGGTTAGAGGTTCCCACGGGACCTGATTTTGACAAACTGTTTGATCTTATTCTCAAGGAGCAGGTGCTCAGTCGTTGTTGGCCGGAGTTGCGGCAACACTTGTTGAGGTGTGAAAACATGGATCCTTGGGAACTTGCAAGTGAAGCAGACCGCTGGGAGAGTGCCAGAGGTTCTGTAGAGTCATTCGAGAGTGAGTCCAACAGTAGTGGTACAGGTAGCTTCCAGCCCAGCGTGGTGGAATAGGCTCAGTGTAGCCCAGCTAGGTCCCAGTATAGTGAGAGAGGTGAAGGGGCTGACTACCTGGCTCAGTGGAGCAGGAGTCAGTGGGAGGCTGAGAGTCCCTAGAGGCCCGAAGCCCTGTCTCAGAACCTGGGTGGTTTCTTGAGGGAACACCAGGTTAGGGACCTAGGCTGTCCTGTTAGTACACTTGAGGAGGATCTCCTAGTGTCTAGTGAACCTGGAGCATCTGTAACTAGAGCTCTAGGGGTTCCAGTGTCCGGCAGTGCTACTACAGGAGGGAGGGCACAGAAGTCCGAAGTGAGGAGTGATTGGGGGATGAGTTTCCCAGTGGATGCACCAGTGGACCAGGGACTAGCCAGTTGGGCTAGATCTTCTTGGGGGGACCCGGGTGGCGCCACTTCTGTTCTGGGGGATCTTCACGCCCTGTCAGGTGGACAGGGGATGGGAGATCTGCGCCAGACAGACAGTCACACGACACATGGGTCATGTGTCAGCCTCAGGGGGATTGTGTGTGCATCCCCAGAAGTCCTGGAGTGCCAGGCAATTGTTCCACCAAAGGTTTTAGACCGGAGGTTGGATGGCCAGGTTCAGGATCAGCCTGACCTGAAGGGTAGGACGACTGTAACCAGTGTCCTGACCGGTTCTCCTTCCAGAGGAACTTCTCCAGTTGGGAGAGGGCAGACCTCTGGAAGGGGGTGCAGAGGGTGGGAGAGCCCACCTCTGACCCCGGTGCAGCCTGAGGGGTTAAACCCTGGGTTGGAATGGCGTGCTAGGTGTACCCCTCGCCGGAGGAGGAGGAACCCTAGGAGAAGAGGTAGGGGGAGGGCCTTCCCTGAGACTCCTGGTCCGCCTGAGGTTGTAGACCCTAGGCTGGAGAACCAGTGGCAGTCTGGCCCTGTCTTGCAGACAGGAAGAGTGGAGAGTGGCTACTATGGGCCTGGGGTTACTACCCCCCACTTCGTGAGTAGGCAGGAACCAGTGGCACCTGGGTGGCCTAGGGCCTGGTCCTGGCCGCGGACAGCTGAGGAGTACCAGTGGGGTAGCCCAGTTGGTCCTTACAGTAGCTTTAGGAGGAACCCTAGGGGTTCACCGTGGCATAGAACAGGAGGGTGTCCCGGCAGTGGCGGGCCTGCGTCCGTGTTCTATCGCCCCAAGCAGGGAAGTCCATCACGGTGGTGATTGTTCTCCCCTGCGTTTTGGCTGGAAGGGGGTTGTGTTGGACTTGGCCCTTAGGGCGGGTTCCCCCCTAATCTTTTTGCTTTTATTTGTGACCCTGTGTTAGTGATTTTTGGGTCTCTGCGCATTTTTCCCTGGGTCCCAGAGTGAAAGTGCGTGCGTGTAGTATGGCTGGCCTGCCCTCCCATAGAAATGCATGGGGAATGTGTGTGTCCCTGGTAGTTCCTGATGCGTGGGGTGTACAGGTTCGAATTTGATATGTGCGAACTCGTGAGAGTGAATGCTTCGCAATGGTGTGTGCGGCATGTATGTGTCTAGTGGGGAAATGCTACTTCTGGACATTGATGTGTGTGTGCAGTGAGGGTGCTGGAGCGTGATTGGCTGGAGCTGGCTGGCATGCCAGGCTCCAGGAAGTCTGGATGGGTCTGCCCGGTGGTGAGTGTGAGATTAGCATGAGTGATGAGTGGGAGGAGTGTACCTGTGTCCTGGTTGGGCTGGGTTTTCCCCACACAATGCTGGCTCCGCCCCCCTGTGGTGTGTCTAACGACCCTAGCCTCCCCAGTGAAAGAAAGGGGTGGTTGGGCCATCAAGAGTGCTCCAGAACCAGCTGCGACTGGTTTCTCCCCCACCCTGCACCCTTAGACAAAGGATTTACAGTATAAAAATGGGGCTGTGTCCCCATGAATGTGTTCTGCTTTTGGATCCTGCCAGAGGGGGCTGTTGCTGCTGCTGGGGCCAGGAGGACCGCCACTTGGAGTGTCTCCCTGCCTGGAGACCCAGTGTGCTGGCTCTGGCCCAGCCTTGCCCCCCCTGCCTGCCTCCAGCCCTTGCTGGAGCCTTGTCCTGTCCTCCAGTGCTGGGGAGCACTGAGGATTCCTTGATTATAGTCCTGAGAGCGCTGCTCTCTGTCCCCCAGTGCGGGGAGCACTGGGAATCCTTGCTTAGCGCTTGAGAGCGCTTCATGTGGCTTCTAGCGCTGAGAGCGCTTTATTTCGTCCCCTGGCGCTTGGGAGCGCCTTTCCTCCGTGGCTAGCGCTGCTAGCACTGTGGGTGCCCTTCTCCGGTGCCCACCCGGCATCTGATCGCCCCGTGAGGTGATCTAGCAGCGCCGGTGCCACCCCGCTCATCTGCCGCTGTTATTGTGCCCGTTTTGGAGATATTAATTTATCACGAGGGAGCCCACTCCTCGGATAATGGGACCCCGCCTGCCTATCTAAAGCGAGCCGCCGCGCTGCCCGCGGCGACCCGGAAGTGTTTGTGTGCCCGGCCAATCACAGCGCGGCCCGGGAGAGGCAGACCGGAAGTCCCGCCCCCGCAGCGGAGCAGAGAAGCAGCCTGCCGATGCTCCCGAGGGAGAAGGGAAGCCCCGCCGAGAGGAGCCGCCGCCGCGAGGAGACGCCGCCTCCCGAAGTGCCTGGTGAGTGCGGGCGTGCCCCGGGTCGCGTCTCTGACCCAGTTGTTTCTGGGTCCTGAGTCCCCTGTGAGGGACTCCATCCTGCCTGCCCTTGTGTTCCCGAGTCTTGAGAGACTCGAGGGGCCCGGTCTTTGTTCCTGGAGCCGTGAGGCTCAGACCCGACCCCATCGTTCTGTGAGCCCAGAGAGGCTCGGGCCATTCCTTTGTTCTAGAGCCCGGAGAGGCTCCAACCCGGCCTCATTGTTCGTCGAGCCCCGAGTGGCTCTCCAGTGTTCTGGGGTCCCCCGAGAGGGGCCCCCCCTGCCCACATTTGTGACGAGCCCCGAGAGGCTCAGGGGCACCCCTGTTCTTTGAGCCCAGAGAGACTCTTGCCCCCACAGTCGTTTTAAGAGCCCAGAGAGGCTCTAAGAGTGCCATTCATTTTGTGAGCCCAGAGAGGCTTGAGTGCACATTTCGTGTTGAAGAGCCTGAGAGAGGCTCAGGGCGCCATTTCCTGTCCAGGAGCTCAGAGAGGCTCTGCAGTGCCACAGTGGTGGTTCTTGAGCCCACGAGGCTCCAACGTTGCTCTAACTTTCCCTGCACCAGTTGCCCAGCACTTTGTGGGCAACTGCCACGTTTAGGCCCTGACATTGGGACACAGGGACTGTCACAGGTGGTGACTTATCTGAGTTTTGTGCAACTGTGTGTTTTTGCTTACACCTCTGAATGTATTGCGATGCATCATGTGCTTTCCCTCCTTACACCTCTGAATGAATGTTATGCATTGCATCATGTGTTATGTTCTTACACCCCTACAGGTAGTGTGATATGTAGGTGGTTGTTTTCTCCCTAGTACAGGTGGTGCTAGTGAGGTCCTGGTAACCAGTGATTACTGGTTGTGTGCTCTATTTTTATATTGTGTACTACAGTGATTTTACTTTCTACAAGTGCTAAGTTCTAAAGTGCTGATTTCTGACAGTGGTCCATGTGGCCCTGTCTTGTACGTATCCCCTGTAAATTCTGCCCGTGCCTCTGGCACATTGTAAAGTGTGTGTTTTATCTAATGTGTTTTGCTGTAATACAAAGGCTATTTTTTATATAACCTTGTGTGGAGTTTCCTTTGTGGTGGGCCTTGGGTGTTGTTGCTGGGGTGCGTGCGCAAATACTTAACTTACATCGCCTCCAAGTTTAGCCTTGCTGCTCGCGCCACGTTACCTAGAGGGTGAGCAGGGGTTATCTTGGCGTGTAACTCCCTTGCCCTGACTTAGGAGTGGTGGTCTCTGACTGACTTTGGCGCAAGCCCTGGCCAGCCAGGGATCCCATTTCTAACAAGAGCCATGTGTTTACAGCAGCGGCATGTGTCAGCAGCAGAGGAATGTGTCAGCAGCAGAGGCATTTGTCAGCAGCAAAAGCATGTCGGCAGCAGAGGCTTGAGTCAGCAGCAGAGGAATGTGTCTGCAGCAGAGGCGTGTTTCAGCAGCAGAGGCGTGTGTCAGCAGCAGAGGCTTGTTTCAGCAGCAGAGGCATGTATCAGAGGCAATTGTCAGCAGCAGAGCCATGTATCTACAGTGGAGGCATGTGTCAGCAGCAAAAGTGTATGTTAGCAGCCGAGGCATGTGTCAGCAGCAGTAGCATGCATAAGCAGCAGAGTCATGTGTCTGCAGCGGAGGCATGTGTCAGCAGCAGAGGCATGTGTCAGCTGCAGAGGCATTCGTCAGCAGCAAAAGTGTCAGCAGCGGAGGCATGAGTCAGCAGCCAAGGTGTGTATCAGTGCCAGAGGCGTGTGTCAGCAGCAGAGGTATGTGTCAGCAGTAGAGGCATTTGTCAGCAGCAAAAGGGTGTCAGCAGCAGAGGAATGTGTCTGCAGCAGAGGTTTGTGCAGGGGGAGAGGGTTGTATCAGCAGCAGAGGCATTTATCAGAGGCAAGTGTCAACAGCAGAGGCATGTGTCTACAGCAGCGGCATGTGTCAGCAGCAGAGGCATGTGTCAGCATCAGTGGTGTGTGTCAGCAGCAGAGTCATGTTTCTGCAGCAGAGGCATGTGACAGCAGCAGAGGCATGTGTCAGCAGCAGAGGCATTTGTCAGCAGCAAAAGCATGTCGGCAGCAGAGGCTAGAGTCAGCAGCAGAGGAATGTGTCTGCAGCAGAGGCGTGTTTCAGCAGCGAAGGCGTGTCAACAGCAGAGGCTTGTTTCAGCAGCAGAGGCATGTATCAGAGGCAATTGTCAGCAGCAGAGCCATGTATCTACAGCGGAGGCATGTGTCAGCAGCTAAAGTGTATGTTAGCAGCCGAGGCATGTGTCAGCAGCAGTAGCATGCATAAGCAGCAGAGTCATGTGTCTGCAGCGGAGGCATGTGTCAGCAGCAGAGGCATGTGTCAGCTGCAGAGGCATTCGTCAGCAGCAAAAGTGTGTCAGCAGCAGAGGCATGAGTCAGCAGCCAAGGTGTGTATCAGTGCCAGAGGCATGTGTCAGCAGCAGAGGCATTTGTCAGCAGCAAAAGGGTGTCAGCAGCAGAGGAATGTGTCTGCAGCAGAGGCGTGTGTCAGCAGCAGAGGCGTTTGTCAGCAGCAAATGCTTGTGTCAGCAGCAGAGTCATGTGTCTGCAGCGGAGGCGTGTGTCAGCCGCAGAGGCGTGTGTCAGCAGCAGAGGCAGGTGTCAGCAGCAGAGGCAGGTGTCAGCAGCAGAGGCAGGTGTCTGCAGCAGAGGCAGGTGTCTGCAGCAGAGGTATGTGTCAGCAGCAGAGGCATGTGTCTGCAGCCGAGGCGTGTCCCAGCAACAGAGACGTATTTCAGCAGCAGAGGTATGTGTCAGCAGCAGAGTCATTTGTCAGCAGCAAAAGCGTGTCAACAGCAGAGGCATGAGTCAGCAGCAGAGGCAGGTGTCTGCAGCAGAGGCATGTGTCAGCAGTAGAGGCTTTTGTCAGCAGCAGAGGCTTTTGTCAGCAGCAGAGGCATATGTCAAAAGCATGTGTAAGCAGCAGAAGCATGTGTCAGCAGCAAAAGAGTGCATCAGCAGCAGAGTCATGTGTCAGCAGCAGAGGTGTGTGTCAGAGGCATGTGTCAGCAGCTGAGAAGTGTGTTAGAGGCATGTGTCAGCATGTATCCACAGAGGAGGCATGTGTCTGCAGCAGAGGCTTGTGTCTGCAGCAGAGGCATGTGTCTGCAGCAGAGGCATGCAGCAGAGGCATGTGTCAGCAGCTCATGCATAAGTCAGCAGGAGAGGTGTCTTTCAGAGGCTGGTGTCAGCAGCAGAGTCATGTATCAGAGGCATGTGTCAGCAGCAGAGGCATGTGTCAGCAGCACCGGCATTTGTCATAGGCATGCTGTTAGAAATGGAGATTCCTGGTTAGCTAAAGCTTGCGCCAAAGCCAGGCAGAGACCACCATTCTACGTCAGGGCAAGGAAGTCACCCGCCAAGATAAACCCTGCTCACCCCCTTGGTAGCTTGTCATAAGCAGTCAGGCTTATCCCGGAGGCAAGGTGTAAAGCTTTTGCGCGCGCACCCAGCAACATCACCCAAGGCCCACCACAAAGGAATCTCCACACAAGGTTATTTATAAAAATAGCCTTTGTATTATACCAAACACATTAGATAATAAACACACACTTTACAATTTGCCATAGGCACGGGCAGAATTTACAGGGGATTATGTACATGGGACAGGGCCACTGTCAGGAATAAGCTATGCCGCACACATCATCGCGCAGCATTTAATCACACGAGTCCACAAATACCAAACTCGACCCTGCACTCCCCACGCATCAGGAACTACCAGGGACACATACATTCCCGATGCATTCCTATGGGAGGGCAGGCCAACCTCACTACATGCACGCACTTTAGCCTGGGACACAGTGGTGAAGTGCGCAGAAGCCAAAAATCACTAACACCAAGTCACAATTAAAAACAAAAGTTTAGGGGTGAACCTGCCAGAAGGGCCAAGTCCAACATATACGTCATAGGGATGTATCTGCAGCAGATGCATGTGTCAGCAGCAGAGACATTTGTCAGCAGCAAAAGTGTCAGCAGCAGAGGCATGAGTCAGCAGCAGAAGGAAGTGTCTGCAGCTGAGGCATGTGTCAGCACCAGAGGCGTGTGTCAGCAGCAGAGGCATGTGTCAGCAGCAGTGGCATTTGTCAGCAGCAAAAGCGTGTCAACAGCAGAGGCATGAGTCAGCAGCAGAGGAATGTGTCTGCAGCAGAGGCATGTGTCAGCATCAAAGGCGTGTGTCAGCAGCAGAGGCTTGTGTCAGCAGCAGAGGCAGGTGTCTGCAGCAAAAGTGTGTGTTAGCAGCCGAGGCATGTGTCAGCAGTAGTGTCATGTGTAACCAGCAGAGTAATGTGTCCGCAGTGGAGGCGTGTGTCAGCAGCAGAGGCATGTGTCAGCAGCAAAAGTGTCAGCAGCAGAGGCATGAGTCAGCAGCAGAAGCAAGTGTCTGCAGCTGAGGCGTGTGTCAGCACAAGAGGCGTGTGTCAGCAGCAGAGGCATGTGTCAGCAGCAGTGGCATTTGTCAGCAGCAAAAGCATGTCAACAGCAGAGGCATGAGTCAGCAGCAGAGGAATGTGTCTGCAGCAGAGGCATGTGTCAGCAGCAGAGGCGTGTTTCAGCAGCAGAGGCGTGTGTCAGCAGCAGAGGCATGTTTAACCAGCAGAGTCATGTGTCCGCAGCGGAGGCGTGTGTCAGCGGCAGAGGCATGTGTCTGCAGCAGAGGCAGGTGTCTGCAGCAGAGGCAGGTGTCTGCAGCAGAGGCATGTATCAGCAGCAGAGGCATGTGTCTGCAGCCGAGGTGTGTGTCAGCACCAGAGGCATGTCAGCAGCAGAGGCATGTGTCAGCAACAGAGGCATTTGTCAGCAGCAAAAGTGTGTCAACAGCAGAGGCATGAGTCAGCAGCAGAGGAATGTGTCTGCAGCAGAGGCATGTGTCAGCAGCAGAGGCGTGTGTCAGCAGCAGAGGCATGTGTCAGCAGCAGTGGCATGTTTAACCAGCAGAGTCATGCTTCCGCAGCGGAGTCGTGTGTCAGCGGCAGAGGCATGTGTCTGCAGCAGAGGCGGTTGTCTGCAGCAGAGGCATGTGTCAGCAGCAGAGGCATGTGTCTGCAGCCGAGGTGTGTGTCAGCACCAGAGGCGTGTCAGCAGCAGAGGCATGTGTCAGCAACAGAGGCATTTGTCAGCAGCAAAAGTGTGTCAACAGCAGAGGCATGAGTCAGCATCAGAGGAATCTGACTGCAGCAGAGGCATGTGTCAGAAAAAGAGGCTTGTGTCAGCAGCAGAGGCTTGTGTCAGCAGCAGAGGCAGGTGTCTGCAGCAAAAGTGTGTGTTAGCAACCGAGGCATGTGTCAGCAGCAGTGTCATGTGTAACCAGCAGAGTCATGTGTGCTGCAGTGGAGGCGTGTGTCAGCAGCAGAGGCATGTGTCAGCAGCAGAGGCATGTGTCAGAGGCATGTATCAGCAGCAGAGGAAAGTGTCTGCAGCAGAGGTGTGTGTCAGAAGAAGAGACATGTGTCTGCAGCAGAGGCGTGTGTCAGCAGCAGAGGCTTGTATCTACAGCAGAGGCATGTGTCAGCAGCAAAAATGTGTCAGCAGCAGAGGCATGAGTCAGCAGCAGAAGCAAGTGTCTGCAGCTGAGGCGTGTGTCAGCACCTGAGGCTTGTATCAGCAGCAGAAGCATGTGTCAGCAGCAGAGGCAATTGTCAGCAGCAAAAGTGTGTCAACAGCAGAGGCATGAGTCAGCAGCAGAGGAATGTGTCTGCAGCAGAGGCGTCTGTAAGCAGCAGAGGCATGTGTTAGCAGCAGAGGCTTGGGTCAGCAGTAGAGGCAGGTGTCTGCAGCAAAAGTGTGTGTTAGCAGCCGAGGCATGTGTCAGCAGCAGTGGCATGTGTAAGCAGCAGAGGCATATGTCAGCATCAGAAGCATGTATCAGAAGCAAGTGCCAGCAGCAGAGCCATGTGTCTGCAGCAGATATGTGTGTCTGCAGCAGAGGCGTGTGTCAGAGGCATGCATCAGCAGCAGAGACATGGGTTACCAGCACAGGCAAGTGTAATAGGCAGGTGCCTGTAGCAGAGGCATGTGTCAGCAGCAGAGGCATGTTTTAGCAGCAGAGACATGTAGGAGGGGCATGTGTCAGCAGCATACAAATGTGTCTGCAGCATAGGCATGTGTTAGCAGCAGAGGTGTGTGTCAGCAGCAGATAATTGATCCTGCAGTAGAGGTTTGTGTCAGCAGCAGAGGGAAGTGTAAGCAGCAGAGTCATGTGTCTACAGCAGAGGCCTCTGTCTGCATCAAACGTGTGTGTCAGCAGCAGAGGCATGCGTCAGCAGCAGAGGCGTTTGTTAGCAGTAGAGGCATTTGTCATAGATATGTGTCAGCAGCAGAGGCGTGTGTCAGAGGCATGTGTCAGCAGCAGAGCCATGTGTCTACAGCAGCGGCATGTGTCAGCAGCAGAGGCATGTGTCAGCATCAGTGGTGTGTGTCAGCAGCAGAGTCATGTTTCTGCAGCAGAGGCATGTGACAGCAGCAGAGGCATGTGTCAGCAGTAGAGGCTTTTGTCAGCAGCAAAAGCATGTCGGCAGCAGAGGCTTGAGTCAGCAGCAGAGGAATGTGTCTGCAGCAGAGGCGTGTTTCAGCAGCAGAGGCGTGTGTCAGCAGCAGAGGCTTGTTTCAGCAGCAGAGGCATGTATCAGAGGCAATTGTCAGCAGCAGAGCCATGTATCTACAGCGGAGGCATGTGTCAGCAGCAAAACTGTATGTTAGGAGCCGAGACATGTGTCAGCAGCAGTAGCATGCATAAGCAGCAGAGTCATGTGTGTGCAGCGGAGGCATGTGTCAGCAGCAGAGGCATGTGTCAGCTGCAGAGGCATGTGTCAGCTGCAGAGGCATTCATCAGCAGCAAAAGTGTGTCAGCAGCAGAGGCATGAGTCAGCAGCCAAGGTGTGTATCAGTGCCAGAGGCGTGTGTCAGCAGCAGAGGTATGTGTGAGTAGCAGAGGCATTTGTCAGCAGCAAAAGGGTGTCAGCAGCAGAGGAATGTGTCTGCAGCAGAGGTTTGTGCATGGGGAGAGGGTTGTGTCAGCAGCAGAGGCATTTATCAGAGGCAAGTGTCAGCAGCAGAGCCATGTGTCTACAGCAGCAGCATGTGTCAGCAGCAGAGGCATGTGTCAGCATCAGTGGTGTGTGTCAGCAGCAGAGTCATGTTTCTGCAGCAGAGGCATGTGACAGCAGCAGAGGCATTTGTCAGCAGCAGAGGCATTTGTCAGCAGCAAAAGCATGTCGGCAGCAGAGGCTTGACTCAGCAGCAGAGGAATATGTCTGCAGCAGAGATGTGTTTCAGCAGCAGAGGCGTGTGTCAGCAGCAGAGGCTTGTTTCAGCAGCAGAGGCATGTATCAGAGGCAATTGTCAGCAGCAGAGCCATGTATCTACAGCGGAGGCATGTGTCAGCAGCTAAAGTGTCTGTTAGCAGCCGAGGCATGTGTCAGCAGCAGTAGCATGCATAGGCAGCAGAGTCATGTGTCTGCAGCGGAGGCATGTGTCAGCAGCAGAGGCATGTGTCAGCTGCAGAGGCATTTGTCAGCAGCAAAAGTGTGTCAGCAGCAGAACCATGAGTCAGCAGCCAAGGTGTGTATCAGTGCCAGAGGTGTTTGTCAGCAGCAGAGGTATGTGTCAGCAGCAGAGGCATTTGTCAGCAGCAAAAGGGTGTCAGCAGCAGAGGAATGTGTCTGCAGCAGAGGCGTGTGCCAGCAGCAGAGGCGTTTGTCAGCAGCAAATGCTTGTGTCAGCAGCAGAGTCATGTGTCTGCAGCGGAGGCGTGTGTCAGCAGCAGAGGCGTGTGTCAGCAGCAGAGGCAGGTGTCAGCAGCAGAGGCAGGTGTCAGCAGCAGAGGCAGGTGTCTGCAGCAGATGCAGGTGTCTGCAGCAGAGGCATGTGTCAGCAGCAGAGGCATGTGTCTGCAGTCGAGGCGTGTGCCATCAACAGAGGCGTCAGCAGCAAATGCTTGTGTCAGCAGCAGAGTCATGTGTCTGCAGCGGAGGCGTGTGTCAGCAGCAGAGGCGTGTGTCAGCAGCAGAGGCAGGTGTCAGCAGCAGAGGCAGGTGTCTGCAGCAGATGCAGGTGTCTGCAGCAGAGGCATGTGTCAGCAGCAGAGGCATGTGTCTGCAGCCGAGGCGTGTGCCATCAACAGAGGCGTGTTTCAGCAGCAGAGGCATGTGTCAGCAGCAGAGGCAGGTGTCTGCAGCAGAGGCATGTGTCAGCAGTAGAGGCTTTTGTCAGCAGCAGAGGCATATGTCAAAAGCATGTGTAAGCAGCAGAAGCATGTGTAAATGTAAATGTAAATGTATAGGCATTTATATAGCGCACTACTTACCCGTAGGGTCCCAAGGCGCTTCGACCGCTGCGAAACCCTTCCTGGCTTCCCTGAGAGATGGTCCCTTAATGGGTATCTCCAGGGTGAGACCAGGCATCCCCGGCGGTCTAGTGGGGCCGTTAGTGAAGATGAGGCAAGCTAATGCCCAGAGTTGCCGAGTGTGATCGCTGATCAGAGTGGGCACCGAGGCGAGAGAATTATCGAGTCCACTGACCCTGGTCCAGAAACCTGCTGCGCCGGGAATCGAACCCTGGTCCCGGGCCGTCCTCCGCTCTCGGGTCTGCCGCCTCTAACCAGTGAGTCACACTACTTCACTGTGTCAGCAGCAAAAGAGTGCATCAGCAGCAGAGTCATGTGTCAGCAGCAGAGGTGTGTGTCAGAGGCATGTGTCAGCAGCTGAGAAGTGTGTTAGAGGCATGTGTCGGCATGTATCCACAGAGGAGGCATGTGTCTGCAGCAGAGGCATGTGTCTGCAGCAGAGGCATGTGTCTGCAGCAGAGGCATGCAGCAGAGGCATGTGTCAGCAGCTCGTGCATGTGCCAGGCATGAGTCAGCAGGAGAGGTGTCTTTCAGAGGCTGGTGTCAGCAGCAGAGGCATGTATCAGAGGCATGTGTCAGCAGCAGAGGCATGTGTCAGCAGCATCGGCATTTGTCATAGGCATGCTGTTAGAAATGGAGATTCCTGGTTGGCTAAGGCTTGCGCCAAAGCCAGGCAGAGACCGCCATTCTACGTCAGGGCAAGGAAGTCACCCGCCAAGATAACCCCTGCTCACCCCCTTGGTAGCTTCTCATAAGCAGTCAGGCTTATCCCGGTGGCAAGGTGTACAGCTTTTGCGCGCGCACCCAGCAGCAACACCCAAGGCCCACCACAAAGGAAACTCCACACAAGGTTATATATAAAAATAGCCTTTGTATTATACCAAACACATTAGATAATAAACACACACTTTACAATGTACCATAGGCACGGGCAGAATTTACAGGGGATTATGTACATGGGACAGGGCCACTGTCAGGAATAAGCTATGCCGCACACATCATCACGCAGCATTTAATCACACGAGTCCACAAATACCAAACTCGACCCTGCACTCCCCATGCATCAGGAACTACCAGGGACACATACATTCCCCATGCATTCCTATGGGAGGGCAGGCCAACCTCACTACATGCACGCACTTTAGCCTGGGACACAGTGGTGAAGTGCGCAGAAGCCAAAAATTACTAACACCAAGTCACAATTAAAAACAAAAGTTTAGGGGTGAACCTGCCAGAAGGGCCAAGTCCAACATATACGTCATAGGGATGTATCTGCAGCAGAAGCATGTGTCAGCAGCAGAGGCATTTGTCAGCAGCAAAAGTGTCAGCAGCAGAGGCATGAGTCAGCAGCAGAAGGAAGTATCTGCAGCTGAGGCGTGTGTCAGCATCAGAGGCGTGTGTCAGCAGCAGAGGCATGAGTCAGCAGCAGAGGAATGTGTCTGCAGCAGAGGCATGTGTCAGCATCAGAGGCGTGTGTCAGCAGCAGACGCTTGTGTCAGCAGCAGAGGCAGGTGTCTGCAGCAAAAGTGTGTGTTAGCAGCCGAGGCATGTGTCAGCCGCAGTGTCATGTGTAACCAGCAGAGTCATGTATCCGCAGTGGAGGCGTGTGTCAGCAGCAGAGGCATGTGTCAGCAGCAAAAGAGTCAGCAGCAGAGGCATGAGTCAGCAGCAGAAGCAAGTGTCTGCAGCTGAGGCGTGTGTCAGCACAAGAGGCGTGTGTCAGCAGTGAAGGCATGTGTCAGCAGCAGTGGCATTTGTCAGCAGCAAAGCGTGTCAACAGCAGAGGCATGAGTCAGCAGCAGAGGAATGTGTCTGCAGCAGAGGCATGTGTCAGCAGCAGAGGCGTGTGTCAGCAGCAGAGGCTTGTGTCAGCAGCAGAGGCAGGTGTCTGCAGCAAAAGTGTGTGTTAGCAGCCGAGGCATGTGTCAGCAGCAGTGGCATGTTTAACCAGCAGAGTCATGTGTCTGCAGCGGAGGCGTGTGTCAGCGGCAGAGGCATGTGTCTGCAGCAGAGGCAGGTGTCTGCAGCAGAGGCATGTGGCAGCAGCAGAGGCATGTGTCTGCAGCCGAGGCGTGTGTCAGCACCAGAGGTGTGTCAGCAGCAGAGGCATGTGTCAGCAACAGAGGCATTTTTCAGCAGCAAAAGTGTGTCAACAGCAGAGGCATGAGTCAGCAGCAGAGGAATTTATTTATTTATTTATTTTATGTAGTTTGTAGAGCGCACAGCTACCCCCGAAGGGGTGTCCCGGCGCTAGAACCTGAACCTCCAGAGGAGAGGAGAGGAGCAAGAAGGGGAAGTAGCGTAGTAAATCAGAGTCCAGAGAAGAGCCAAGTTTTGAGTCTGGCCCGGAAGATGGATTCGGAGGGACAGAATCTAAGATCGACTGGCAGCGCGTTCCATAGTTTTGCTGCAATGACACTGAACCCTCTGCCACCCATTCTGGATAGTCTGAAACGGGGAGAGATCAGAAGGCATAGGTCATTGGATCTCAGAGATCTGATGGAACGGGATATTGAAACACGTTTTTTCAAGTAGTTTGGTCCGCGATCGTTGATGGCTCGGTGAGTCAGAGTGAGGATCTTAAACTGGATACGGCTGGCCACAGGTAGCCAGTGCAGTTCCTTACGATATGCGGCAACTGATTGACGATAGGGAATATTGCCAATCAGTCTGGCCGCCGCATTCTGAACAATCTGCAGCCGGTCAATCAGGTATTGGGGAGCACCAGCATAGAGGCTATTAGCATAATCCAGGTGGGACGTGATGAGGGCATGGGTAACTGTACGACGGGAGTCCAGAGGGAGATAGGGGAGTATTTTTCTAATCATGCGCAACTTCAGGAAGCAGGCAGAGGTCACTTTTTTAATCTGAGTCTTGCATGAAAGGGAGTCGTCAAACTGGAAACCCAGGTTGCGGGCCGAGTGGACGGGAGAGGGAGCGGGATCAAGTGCCGCGGGCCACCACCAGGAGGAGGGGATGGAGTTTTTCTGGTTAAAAAACAGCACCTCTGTCTTGTCTGCATTGAGTCTTAGATGGTTTTCAGACATCCAACCACTGATGTTGTTGAGGCACAGGCGAAAGTTGGAGAACGCGGAGTCAGAGTGGTCTCTGAAGGAAAACACTAGCTGGGTATCATCAGCATAGGAGACCACCCTGACTCCGTAGGACTCCACCACGCCGGCCAGTGGGGCAAGATAGATGTTAAAAAACAGAGGGCTGAGGGCAGAGCCCTGTGGCACACCGCAAGACAGGGGTTTTTCCTCCGATTTAAAAGGCCGCAACAATACCCTCTGACTTCTTCCTGAGAGGAAGGACTCGATCCAGCTAAAGGCAGTGCCGCCAATGCCAGTCTGTTTTAGTCGGTCAAGGAGGATGGGGTGAGAGACCGTATCGAATGCAGCGGACAGGTCGAGGAGGACTAGCATGGCCTCCTCGCCCCTGTCCACGCACTCCCGGATTGTCTCCGATACTTCCAGCAGAGCCGTCTCTGTGCTGTATCCCGCCCGAAATCCAGATTGTGAGTCGTGCAGTAGTGAGTTGCTTTCCAAGTACTCCGTGAGTTGCAACTGCACGGCTTTTTCCAAGACCTTTGCAGGTTTGGGGAGAAGGGAAATAGGGCGGTAGTTGGAGAAAACAATGGGATCAGCATCTGCCTTTTTTAGAATGGGGATCACCAAGGCTTCCTTCCAAGTGGTAGGGAAAAAGCCATGGTGCAGGGAGGCATTCCAGATGGAGAGGAAAGAGTCGGCTAACGAGGGGGCCAGTTCACCCATGAGTTTGGCAGGGACAGGGTCAGAGGGTGCACCAGACTTGCAATGGATGAGTAATCTGATAGCATCCTCCTGGGTGAGTTTATTAAAGGCAAGAAAGGACGGTAAAGCAGGGGGACTTGTGGACGGAGGCCGGGATATTGGCCCTTTAGGGAAGGAGATGCATAGCTTGTTGATTTTTTCGAGGAAGAAGTCCGAAAGTCCTTCGCACAGGGTCTGACTAGCTGAGTTCTGAGTGGTCCTGGCCGGAGGATTGATGAAATCTTTAACGATGGAGAAGAGGGTTTTTGAAGAGTTTTTGGCCTTGGCAATTTGAAGCGAGAAATGATCTTTCATGGTGATTTTTTTATGTTTGAGAAATTTTTTCAGGGCAGCTTTGTAGGCAAGCTTAGCTTCAGGGTCGTAATTTAGTCTCCACTTCCGTTCGAGTGCTTTGCATCTGCTTTTTTCCTCACGGAGAGAGGTGGAGAACCAAGGAGCGGAGGGGCGAGATCTAGTGGAGGCAATGATTTTCTGGGGAGCAATGTGGTCGATAGCATTGATGAGGGCGGTATTAAGCCTGGCGATATTTGCGTCGATATCAGGGGATAGATGATCCGTCTGGAAGTGGAATACCGGGTCCAGGGTGGCGCATGTTACTTTGTGCCACTTCCTTCCCAGCTCTTTCCTGGGTGCAGGAGGGACAGATTTCCGGTCTAAGGCCAAAGAAAAGGGGATGAGATAGTGGTCGGACCACGTAAGGGGAAGGGAAGGGGAGACAGTGATAGTGGAAAAATTGGCGAAAATAAGATCTAAAGTGTGACCAGCCACATGAGTAGGACCGGTGACTAGTTGAGTGAAGTTAAGACTATCCATGATTTCCAGCAAATTATTCTGACTGCAGGAATCTGACTGCAGCAGAGGCATGTGTCAGAAAAAGAGGCGTGTGTCAGCAGCAGATGCTTGTGTCAGCAGCAGAGGCAGGTGTCTGCAGCAAAAGTGTGTGTTAGCAGCCGTGTCATGTGTAACCAGCAGAGTCATGTGTCCGCAGTGGAGGCGTGTGTCAGCAGCAGAGGCATGTGTCTGCAGCAGAGGCATGTGTCAGAGGCATGTGTCAGCAGCAGAGGAAAATGTCTGCAGAAGAGGTGTGTGTCAAAAGCAGAGACATGTGTCTGCAGCAGAGGCGTGTGTCAGCAGCAGAGGCTTGTATCTACAGCAGAGGCAGGTGTCTGCAGCAAAAGTGTGTGTTAGCAGCCGAGGCATGTGTCAGCAGCAGTGGCATGTGTAAGCAGCAGAGGCATATGTCAGCATCAGAAGCATGTATCAGAAGCAAGTGCCAGCAGCAGAGCCATGTGTCTGCAGCAGATATGTGTGTCTGCAGCAGAGGCGTGTGTCAGCAGGAGAGGCAAGTGTCAGAGGCTGAGGCTTGTGTCAGCAGCAGAGGCATGTATCAGAGGCATGCATCAGCAGCAGAGACATGGGTTACTAGCACAGGCAAGTGTAATAGGCAGGTGCCTGTAGCAGAGGCATGTGTCAGCAGCAGAGGCATGTTTTAGCAGCAGAGACATGTAGGAGGGGCATGTGTCAGCAGCATACGAATGTGTCTGCAGCATAGGCATGTGTTAGCAGCAGAGGTGTGTGTCAGCAGCAGAGACATGATCCTGCAGCAGAGGTTTATGTCAGCAGCAGAGGGAAGTGTAAGCAGCAGAGGCGTTTGTCAGCAGTAGAGGCATTTGTCGTAGGTATATGTCAGCAGTAGAGGCATTTGTCGTAGGTATGTGTCAGCAGCAGAGGCGTGTGTCAGAGGCAAGCGTCAGCAGCAGAGCCATGCGTCTACAGCAGCGGCATATGTCAGCAGCAGAGGCATGGGTCAGCATCAGTGGTGTGTGTCAGCAGCAGAGCCATGTTTCTGCAGCAGAGGCATGTGACAGCAGCAGAGGCATGTGTCAGCAGCGGAGGTATTTGTCAGCAGCAAAAGCATGTCAGCAGCAGAGGCTTGAGTCAGCAGCAGAGGAATGTGTCTGCCGCAGAGGCGTGTTTCAGCAGCAGAGGCGTGTGTCAGCAGCAGAGGCTTGTTTCAGCAGCAGAGGCATGTATCAGAGGCAATTGTCAGCAACAGAGCCATGTATCTACAGCGGAGGCGTGTGTAAGCAGCTAAAGTGTATGTTAGCAGCCGAGGCATGTGTCAGCAGCAGTAGCATGCATAAGCAGCAGAGTCATGTGTGTGCAGTGGAGGCATGTGTCAGCAGCAGAGGCATGTGTCAGCTGCAGAGGCATTCGTCAGCAGCAAAAGTGTGTCAGCAGCAGAGGCATGAGTCAGCAGCCAAGGTGTGTATCAGTGCCAGAGGCGTGTCAGCAGCAGAGGTATGTGTCAGCAGCAGAGGCATTTGTCAGCAGCAAAAGGGTGTCAGCAGCAGAGGAATGTGTCTGCAGCAGAGGCGTTTGTCAGCAGCAAATGCTTGTGTCAGCAGCAGAGTCATGTGTCTGCAGCGGAGGCGTGTGTCAGCAGCAGAGGCGTGTGTCAGCAGCAGAGGCAGGTGTCAGCAGCAGAGGCAGGTGTCTGCAGCAGAGGCAGGTGTCTGCAGCAGAAGCATGTGTCAGCAGCAGAGGCATGTGTCTGCAGCCGAGGCGTGTGCCAGCAACATAGGCGTGTTTCAGCAGCAGAGGTATGTGTCAGCAGCAGAGTCATTTGTCAGCAGCAAAAGCGTGTCAACAGCAGAGGCATGAGTCAGCAGCAGAGGCAGGTGTCTGCAGCAGAGGCATGTGTCAGCAGTAGAGGCTATTGTCAGCAGCAGAGGCATATGTCAAAAGCATGTGTAAGCAGCAGAAGCATGTGTCAGCAGCAAAAGAGTGCATCAGCAGCAGAGTCATGTGTCAGCAGCAGAGGTGTGTGTCAGAGGCATGTGTCAGCAGCTGAGAAGTGTGTTAGAGGCATGTGTCAGCATATATCCACAGAGGAGGCATGTGTCTGCAGCAGAGGCATGTGTCTGCAGCAGAGGCATGCAGCAGAGGCATGTGTCAGCAGCTCGTGCCTGTGCCAGGCATGAGTCAGCAGGAGAGGTGTCTTTCAGAGGCTGGTGTCAGCAGCAGAGGCATGTATCAGAGGCATGTGTCAGCAGCAGAGGCATGTGTCAGCAGCACCGGCATTTGTCATAGGCATGCTGTTAGAAATGGAGATTCCTGGTTGGCTAAGGCTTGCGCCAAAGCCAGGCAGAGACCACCATTCTACGTCAGGGCAAGGAAGTCACCCGCCAAGATAACCCCTGCTCACCCCCTTGGTAGCTTCTCATAAGCAGTCAGGCTTATCCCGGAGGCAAGGTGTACAGCTTTTGCGCGCGCACCCAGCAACAACACCCAAGGCCCACCACAAAGGAAACTCCACACAAGGTTATATATAAAAATAGCCTTTGTATTATACCTAACATATTAGATAATAAACACACACTTTACAATGTGCCATAGGCACGGGCAGAATTTACAGAGGATTATGTACATGGGACAGGGCCACTGTCAGGAATAAGCTATGCCGCACACATCATCGCGCAACATTTAATCACACGAGTCCACAAATACCAAACTCGACCCTGCACTCCCCACGCATCAGGAACTACCAGGGACACATACATTCCCCATGCATTCCTATGGGAGGGCAGGCCAACCTCACTAAATGCACGCACTTTAGCCTGGGACACAGTGGTGAAGTGCGCAGAAGCCAAAAATCACTAACACCAAGTCACAATTAAAAACAAAAGTTTAGGGGTGAACCTGCCAGAAGGGCCAAGTCCAACATATACGTCATAGGGATGTATCTGCAGCAGATGCATGTGTCAGCAGCAGAGGCATTTGTCAGCAGCAAAAGTGACAGCAGCAGAGGCATGAGTCAGCAGAACAAGGAAGTGTCTGCAGCTGAGGCGTGTGTCAGCACCAGAGGCGTGTGTCAGCAGCAGAGGCATGTGTCAGCAGCAGTGGCATTTGTCAGCAGCAAAAGCGTGTCAACAGCAGAGGCATGGGTCAGCAGCAGAGGAATGTGTCTGCAGCAGAGGCATGTGTCAGCATCAGAGGTGTGTGTCAGCAGCAGAGGCTTGTGTCAGCAGCAGAGGCAGGTGTCTGCAGCAAAAGTGTGTGTTAGCAGCCGAGGCATGTATCAGCAGCCGTGTCATGTGTAACCAGCAGAGTCATGTGTCCGCAGTGGAGGCGTGTGTGAGCAGCGGAGGCATGTGTCAGCAGCAAAAGTGTCAGCAGCAGCGACATGAGTCAGCAGCAGAAGCAAGTGTCTGCAGCTGAGGCGTGTGTCAGCACAAGAGGTGTGTGTCAGCAGTAGAGGCATGTGTCAGCAGCAGTGGCATTTGTCAGCAGCAAAAGCGTGTCTACAGCAGAGGTATGAGTCAGCAGCAGAGGAATGTGTCTGCAGCAGAGGCATGTGTCAGCAGCAGAGGCGTGTGTCAGCAGCAGAGGCTTGTGTCAGCAGCAGAGGCAGGTGTCTGCAGCCAAGGCGTGTGTCAGCACCAGAGGCGTGTCAGCAGCAGAGACATGTGTCAGCAACAGAGGCATTTGTCAGCAGCAAAAGTGTGTCAACAGCAGAGGCATGAGTCAGCAGCAGAGGAATCTGACTGCAGGAGAGGCATGTGTTAGAAAAAGAGTAGTGTGTCAGCAGCAGAGGTTTGTGTCAGCAGCAGAGGCAGGTGTCTGCAGCAAAAGTGTGTGTTAGCAGCCGAGGCATGTGTCAGCAGCAGTGTCATGTGTAACCAGCAGAGTCATGTGTCAGCAGCAGAGGCATGTGTCAGCAGTAAAAGTGTCAGCAGCAGAGGCATGAGTCAGCAGCAGAAGCAAGTGTCTGCAGCTGAGGCGTGTGTCAGCATAGGAGGCGTGTGTCAGCAGTAGAGGCATGTGTCAGCAGCAGTGGCATTTGTCAGCAGCAAAAGCGTGTCAACAGCAGAGGCATGAGTCAGCAGCAGAGGAATGTGTCTGCAGCAGAGGCATGTGTCAGCAGCAGAGGTGTGTGTCAGCAGCAGAGGCTTGTGTCAGCAGCAGAGGCAGGTGTCTGCAGCAAAAGTGTGTGTTAGCAGCCCTGGCATGTGTCAGCAGCAGTGGCATGTGTAACCAGCAGAGTCATGTGTCCGCAGCGGAGGCGTATGTCAGCGGCAGAGGCATGTGTCTGCAGCAGAGGCAGGTGTCTGCAGCAGAGGCATTTGTCAGCAGCAGAGGCATGTGTCTGCAGCCGAGGCGTATGTCAGCACCAGAGGCGTGTCAGCAGCAGAGGCATTTGTCAGCAGCAAAAGTGTGTCAACAGCAGAGGCATGAGTCAGCAGCAGAGGAATGTGTCTGCAGCAGAGGCATGTGTTAGCAGCAGAGGTGTGTGTCAGCAGCAGAGGCTTGTGTCAGCAGCAGAGGCAGGTGTCTGCAGCAAAAGTGTGTGTTAGCAGCCGTGGCATGTGTCAGCAGCAGTGGCATGTGTAACCAGCAGAGTCATGTGTCCGCAGCGGAGGCGTGTATCAGCGGCAGAGGCATGTGTCTGCAGCAGAGGCATGTGTCTGCATCCGAGGCGTGTGTCAGCACCATGGCATGTCAACAGCAGAGGCATGTGTCAGCAACAGAGGCATTTGTCAGCAGCAAAAGTGTGTCAACAGCAGAGGCATGAGTCAGCAGCAGAGGAATGTGTCTGCAGCAGAGGCATGTGTCAGAAAAAGAGGCTTTTGTCAGCAGCAGGGGCATATGTCAAAAGCATGTGTAAGCTGCAGAGACATGTGTCAGCAGCAGAGGCATGTGTCAGCAGCAAAAGTGTGCATCAGCAGCAGAGTCATGTGTCAGCAGCAGAGGCATGTGTTAGCAGCAGAGACATGTGTCAGCAGCAGAGGCATTTGTCAGCAGCAAAAGTGTGTCAGCAGCAAAAGTGTGTCAGCAGCAGAGGCATTTGTCTGTAGCCGAGGCGAGTGTGTGAGCATTAGAGGCGTGTGTCAGCAGCAGAAGCATGTGTCAGCAGCAGAGGCATTTGTCAGCAGCAAAAGTGTGTCAGCAGCAGAGGCATGAGTCAGCAGCAGAGGCAGGTATCTCTAGCAGAGGCATGTGTCAGCAGTAGAGGCTTTTGTCAGCAGCAGAGGCATATGTCAAAAGCATGTGTAAGGAGCAGAGGCATGTGTCAGCAGCAGAGGCATGTGTCACAGCAAAAGAGTGCGTCAGCAGCAGAGTCATGTGTCAGCAGCAGAGGCGTGTGTCAGAGGCATGTGTCAGCAGCTGAAAAGTGTGTGAGAGGCATGTGCCAGCATGTATCCACAGAGGAGGCATGTGTCTGCAGCAGAGGCATGTGTCTGCAGCAGAGGCATGCAGCAGAGGCATGTTTTGGCAGCTCATGCATGTGCCAGGCATGGGTCAGCAGGAGAGGTGTCTTTCAGAGGCTCGTGTCAGCAACAGAGGCATGTATCAGAGACATGTGTCAGCAGCAGAGGCATGTGTCAGCAGCACCAGCATTTGTCATAGGCATGCTGTTAGAAATGGGGATTCCTGGTTGGCTAAGGCTTGCGCCAAAGCCAGTCAGAGACTACCATTCTACATCAGAGGCTGGTGTCAGCAACAGAGGATTGTATCAGATGCATGTGTCAGCAGCATAGGAATGTGTCAGCAGCAGAGGAATGTGTCAGCAGCAGAGGAATGTATATGCAGCAGAAGCATGTGTTGGCAGCACAGGTGAGTAAGCAGCAGAGACATGCATCTGCAGAAGAGGTGTGTGTCAATAGCAGATGCAAGTGTCAGCAGCAGATGCATGTAACAGCAGCAGAGGCATGTATCAGAGGCAAGTGTCAGCAGCAGAGCCATGTGTCTGCAGAAGAGGCATGTGCCTGCAGATGAGGTGTGTGTCTGCAGAAGAGGCATGTGTCTGCAGCAGAGGCATATGTCGGCAGCAGAGGCGTGTTTCAGCAGCAGAGGCATGTGTCAGCAGCAGAGGCATGTGTCAGCAGCAGAGGCATGTGTCTGCAGCAGAGGCATGTGTCTGCAGCAGAGGTGTGTGTCAGCAGGAGAGGCGTGTGTCCGCAGCACAGGCATGTGTAATAGGCAGGTGTCTGTAGCAGAGGCATGTGTTAGCAGCAGAGGCATGTTTTAGCAGCAGAGGCATAAGTCTGCAGCAGAGACATGTGTCTGCATCAGAGGTTTGTGTCAGCAGCAGAGGCATATGTCAGCGGCAGAGGCATGTAATAGAGGAAAGTGTCAGCAGCTGAGCCCTGTGTCTGCAGCAGAGGTATGTGTCACAGGAAAAGTGTGTGTTAGCAGCAGAGGCATGTGTCAGCAGGAGAGGCATGTGTCAGCAGCAGAGACGTGTGTCAGCAGCAGAGACGTGTGTCAGAAGCAGAGGCGTGTGTCAGCAGCAGAGGTGTGTGTCAACGGCAGAGGCATGTTTCAGTAGTTGAGGCGTGTCAGCAGCTGAGGCATGTGCCAGCAGCAGAAAAGTGTGTCAGCAGCAGAGGCGTATGTCAGACGGATGTGTCAGCAGCAGCAGCATATTTCAGAGTCACGAGTCAGCAGCAGAGGCATATGTCAGAGATATGTGTCAGCATCAGAGGCGTGTGTCAGAGGCATGTGTCAGCAGCAGAGGTGGGTGAGTGCAGCAGTGGTTTTATCAGCATCAGAGGCGTATGTCATAGGCATGTGTCAGCAGCAGTGGTATGTGCAAGCAGCAGAGGCATGTGTCAGCCGGAGAGGCATGTGTCAGCTGCAAAAGCATGTGTCAGCAGCAGAGGCATGTGTGAGCAGCAGAGGAATGCGCCAGCAGCAGAGGCATGTGTCTGCAGCAGAGGCATGTGTCAGCAGCAGAGGCATGTATGTAAATGTGTATGTATTTGAGCTTATCTACAGCAGAGACATGTGTCAGCAGCAGAGGTGAATATCAGCAACAGGGGTGTATGTCAGTAGTATAGGTATGTGTCAGAAGCAGATGCATTTGTTAGCAGTTGAGGCATGTGTCAGCAGCTGAGGCATGTGTAAGTGGCAGAGGCGTATTTCAGCAGCAGAGGCGTCAGCAGAGGCGTGTTTCAGCAGTTGAGGCATGTTTCAGAGACATGCGTCTGCAGCAGAGGCATGTGTCTGCAGCAAAGGTGTGTGTCAGCAGCAGAGGTGTGTGTCAGCAGCAGAGGCAGGTGTCAGCAGCCGAGGCAAGTGTCAGTGGTTGTGGCATGTGACAGCAGCAGAGTTGTGTGTCAGCAGCAGAGGCATGTGTCAGAGGCTTGTGTCAGCAGCAGAGACATGTGTCAGCAGCACAGGAATGTGTCATTGGCAGGTGTCTGTAGCAGAGGCATGTGTCATCAGCAGAAGCATGTTTCAGAGGCAGGTGTCAGCAGCATAGACATGTTTCTGCAGCAGAGGCACGTGTCAGCAGCAGATGCATGTGTCTGCAGCAGAGGCATGTGTCAGCAGCACAGGCATGTGTCAGCAGTTGGGGCATGTGTAAGCAGCTGAGGCATGTGTCAGCAGCAGAAAAGTGTGAAAGCAGGAGAGGCACATGTCAGAGGCATGTGTCAGCAGCAGAGGCAAGTGTCAGCAGCAGAGGCATGTGTCTGCAGTCGAGGTGTGTGTCAGCAGCAGAGACATGTGTCTGCAGCAGAGGTTTGTGACAATAGCAGATGAATGTGTTAGCAGCAGACGCACGTATCAGCAGCAGAGGCAGGTGTCTGCAGCAGAGGCAGGTGTCTGCAGCAGAGGCATGTGTCAGCAGCAGAGGCAGGTGTCTGCAGCCGAGGCGTGTGCCAGCAACAGAGGCGTGTTTCAGCAGCAGAGGTATGTGTCAGCAGCAGAGTCATTTGTCAGCAGCAAAAGAGTGCATCAGCAGCAGAGTCATGTGTCAGCAGCAGAGGTGTGTGTCAGAGGCATGTGTCAGCAGCTGAGAAGTGTCTTAGAGGCATGTGTCAGCATGTATCCACAGAGGAGGCATGTGTCTGCAGCAGAGGCATGTGTCAGCAGCAGAGATGAATATCAGCAACAGGGGTGTATGTCAGAAGTATAGGTATGTGTCAGAAGCAGATGCATTTGTTAGCAGTTGAGGCATGTGTCAGCAGCTGAGGCATGTGTAAGTGGCAGAGGCATATTTCAGCAGCAGAGGCGTCAGCAGAGGCGTGTTTCAGCAGTTGAGGCATGTTTCAGAGACATGTGTCTGCAGCAGAGGCATGTGTCTGCAGCAAAGATGTGTGTCAGCAGCAGAGGTGTGTGTCTGTAGCAGAGGCAGGTGTCAGCAGCCGAGGCAAGTGTCAATGGTTGTGGCATGTGACAGCAGCAGAGGCATGTGTCAGCAGCAGAGGCATGTGTCAGCAGCAGAGGCATGTGTCAGAGGCTTGTGTCAGCATCAGAGACATGTGTCAGCAGCACAGGAATGTGTCATTGGCAGGTGTCTGTAGCAGAGGCATGTGTCATCAGCAGAAGCATGTTTCAGAGGCAGGTGTCAGCAGCATAGACATGTGTCTGCAGCAGAGGCACGTGTCAGCAGCAGAGTTGTGTTTCAGCAGCAGAGATGTGTGTCTTCAGCAGAGCCGTGTGTCAGCAGCCGAGGCGTGTGTCAGCAGCAAAGGCATGTGTCTGCAGCAGATGCATGTGTCTGCAGCAGAGGCATGTGTCAGCAGCACAGACATGTGTCAGCAGTTGGGGCATGTGTAAGCAGCTGAGGCATGTGTCAGCAGCAGAAAAGTGTGAAAGCAGCTGAGGCACATGTCAGAGGAATGTGTCAGCAGCAGAGGCAAGTGTCAGCAGCAGAGGCAAGTGTCAGCAGCAGAGGCATGTGTCTGCAGTCGAGGTGTGTGTCAGCAGCAGAGACATGTGTCTGCAGCAGAGGTTTGTGACAATAGCAGATGAATGTGTTAGCAGCAGACGCACGTATCAGCAGCAGAGGCAGGTGTCTGCAGCAGAGGTAGGTGTCTGCAGCAGAGGCATGTGTCAGCAGCAGAGGCATGTGTCTGCAGCAGAGGCATGTGTCTGCAGCCGAGGCCTGTGCCAGCAACAGAGGCGTGTTTCAGCAGCAGAGGTATGTGTCAGCAGCAGAGTCATTTGTCAGCAGCAAAAGCGTGTCAAAAGCAGAGGCGTGTGTCAGAGGCATGCATCAGCAGCAGAGACATGGGTTACCAGCACAGGCAAGTGTAATAGGCAGGTGCCTGTAGCAGAGGCATGTGTCAGCAGCAGAGGCATGTTTTAGCAGCAGAGACATGTAGGAGGGGCATGTGTCAGCAGCATACAAATGTGTCTGCAGCATAGGCATGTGTTAGCAGCAGAGGTGTGTGTCAGCAGCAGATAATTGATCCTGCAGTAGAGGTTTGTGTCAGCAGCAGAGGGAAGTGTAAGCAGCAGAGTCATGTGTCTACAGCAGAGGCCTCTGTCTGCATCAAACGTGTGTGTCAGCAGCAGAGGCATGCGTCAGCAGCAGAGGCGTTTGTTAGCAGTAGAGGCATTTGTCATAGATATGTGTCAGCAGCAGAGGCGTGTGTCAGAGGCATGTGTCAGCAGCAGAGCCATGTGTCTACAGCAGCGGCATGTGTCAGCAGCAGAGGCATGTGTCAGCATCAGTGGTGTGTGTCAGCAGCAGAGTCATGTTTCTGCAGCAGAGGCATGTGACAGCAGCAGAGGCATGTGTCAGCAGTAGAGGCTTTTGTCAGCAGCAAAAGCATGTCGGCAGCAGAGGCTTGAGTCAGCAGCAGAGGAATGTGTCTGCAGCAGAGGCGTGTTTCAGCAGCAGAGGCGTGTGTCAGCAGCAGAGGCTTGTTTCAGCAGCAGAGGCATGTATCAGAGGCAATTGTCAGCAGCAGAGCCATGTATCTACAGCGGAGGCATGTGTCAGCAGCAAAACTGTATGTTAGCAGCCGAGACATGTGTCAGCAGCAGTAGCATGCATAAGCAGCAGAGTCATGTGTGTGCAGCGGAGGCATGTGTCAGCAGCAGAGGCATGTGTCAGCTGCAGAGGCATTCATCAGCAGCAAAAGTGTGTCAGCAGCAGAGGCATGAGTCAGCAGCCAAGGTGTGTATCAGTGCCAGAGGCGTGTGTCAGCAGCAGAGGTATGTGTCAGCAGCAGAGGCATTTGTCAGCAGCAAAAGGGTGTCAGCAGCAGAGGAATGTGTCTGCAGCAGAGGTTTGTGCATGGGGAGAGGGTTGTGTCAGCAGCAGAGGCATTTATCAGAGGCAAGTGTCAGCAGCAGAGCCATGTGTCTACAGCAGCAGCATGTGTCAGCAGCAGAGGCATGTGTCAGCATCAGTGGTGTGTGTCAGCAGCAGAGTCATGTTTCTGCAGCAGAGGCATGTGACAGCAGCAGAGGCATTTGTCAGCAGCAGAGGCATTTGTCAGCAGCAAAAGCATGTCGGCAGCAGAGGCTTGACTCAGCAGCAGAGGAATATGTCTGCAGCAGAGATGTGTTTCAGCAGCAGAGGCGTGTGTCAGCAGCAGAGGCTTGTTTCAGCAGCAGAGGCATGTATCAGAGGCAATTGTCAGCAGCAGAGCCATGTATCTACAGCGGAGGCATGTGTCAGCAGCTAAAGTGTATGTTAGCAGCCGAGGCATGTGTCAGCAGCAGTAGCATGCATAAGCAGCAGAGTCATGTGTCTGCAGCGGAGGCATGTGTCAGCAGCAGAGGCATGTGTCAGCTGCAGAGGCATTTGTCAGCAGCAAAAGTGTGTCAGCAGCAGAACCATGAGTCAGCAGCCAAGGTGTGTATCAGTGCCAGAGGTGTTTGTCAGCAGCAGAGGTATGTGTCAGCAGCAGAGGCATTTGTCAGCAGCAAAAGGGTGTCAGCAGCAGAGGAATGTGTCTGCAGCAGAGGCGTGTGTCAGCAGCAGAGGCGTTTGTCAGCAGCAAATGCTTGTGTCAGCAGCAGAGTCATGTGTCTGCAGCGGAGGCGTGTGTCAGCAACAGAGGCGTGTGTCAGCAGCAGAGGCAGGTGTCAGCAGCAGAGGCAGGTGTCAGCAGCAGAGGCAGGTGTCTGCAGCAGATGCAGGTGTCTGCAGCAGAGGCATGTGTCAGCAGCAGAGGCATGTGTCTGCAGTCGAGGCGTGTGTCATCAACAGAGGCGTCAGCAGCAAATGCTTGTGTCAGCAGCAGAGTCATGTGTCTGCAGCGGAGGCGTGTGTCAGCAGCAGAGGCGTGTGTCAGCAGCAGAGGCAGGTGTCAGCAGCAGAGGCAGGTGTCTGCAGCAGATGCAGGTGTCTGCAGCAGAGGCATGTGTCAGCAGCAGAGGCATGTGTCTGCAGCCGAGGCGTGTGCCATCAACAGAGGCGTGTTTCAGCAGCAGAGGCATGTGTCAGCAGCAGAGTCATTTGTCAGCAGCAAAAGCATGTCAACAGCAGAGGCATGAGTCAGCAGCAGAGGCAGGTGTCTGCAGCAGAGGCATGTGTCAGCAGTAGAGACTTTTGTCAGCAGCAGAGGCATATGTCAAAAGCATGTGTAAGCAGCAAAAGCATGTCAACAGCAGAGGCATGAGTCAGCAGCAGAGGCAGGTGTCTGCAGCAGAGGCATGTGTCAGCAGTAGAGACTTTTGTCAGCAGCAGAGGCATATGTCAAAAGCATGTGTAAGCAGCAGAAGCATGTGTAAATGTAAATGTAAATGTATAGGCATTTATATAGCGCACTACTTACCCGTAGGGTCCCAAGGCGCTTCGACCGCTGCGAAACCCTTCCTGGCTTCCCTGAGAGATGGTCCCTTAATGGGTATCTCCAGGGTGAGACCAGGCATCCCCGGCGGTCTAGTGGGGCCGTTAGTGAAGATGAGGCAAGCTAATGCCCAGAGTTGCCGAGTGTGATCGCTGATCAGAGTGGGCACCGAGGCGAGAGAATTATCGAGTCCGCTGACCCTGGTCCAGAAACCTGCCGCGCCGGGAATCGAACCCTGGTCCCGGGCCGTCCTCTGCTCTCGGGTCTGCCGCCTCTAACCAGTGAGTCACACTACTTCACTGTGTCAGCAGCAAGAGTGCATCAGCAGCAGAGTCATGTGTCAGCAGCAGAGGTGTGTGTCAGAGGCATGTGTCAGCAGCTGAGAAGTGTGTTAGAGGCATGTGTCGGCATGTATCCACAGAGGAGGCATGTGTCTGCAGCAGAGGCATGTGTCTGCAGCAGAGGCATGTGTCTGCAGCAGAGGCATGCAGCAGAGGCATGTGTCAGCAGCTCGTGCATGTGCCAGGCATGAGTCAGCAGGAGAGGTGTCTTTCAGAGGCTGGTGTCAGCAGCAGAGGCATGTATCAGAGGCATGTGTCAGCAGCAGAGGCATGTGTCAGCAGCATCGGCATTTGTCATAGGCATGCTGTTAGAAATGGAGATTCCTGGTTGGCTAAGGCTTGCGCCAAAGCCAGGCAGAGACCGCCATTCTACGTCAGGGCAAGGAAGTCACCCGCCAAGATAACCCCTGCTCACCCCCTTGGTAGCTTCTCATAAGCAGTCAGGCTTATCCCGGTGGCAAGGTGTACAGCTTTTGCGCGCGCACCCAGCAGCAACACCCAAGGCCCACCACAAAGGAAACTCCACACAAGGTTATATATAAAAATAGCCTTTGTATTATACCAAACACATTAGATAATAAACACACACTTTACAATGTACCATAGGCACGGGCAGAATTTACAGGGGATTATGTACATGGGACAGGGCCACTGTCAGGAATAAGCTATGCCGCACACATCATCACGCAGCATTTAATCACACGAGTCCACAAATACCAAACTCGACCCTGCACTCCCCATGCATCAGGAACTACCAGGGACACATACATTCCCCATGCATTCCTATGGGAGGGCAGGCCAACCTCACTACATGCACGCACTTTAGCCTGGGACACAGTGGTGAAGTGCGCAGAAGCCAAAAATTACTAACACCAAGTCACAATTAAAAACAAAAGTTTAGGGGTGAACCCCAGCGCTCTGACTCGAACTCAACCAGCCTCCCAGTCTCCGTGTGATAAACTTTCACAATTCTTTGAGGAAAAAATCCAGGCTATTTACTCCTCCTTTCCCATCAGCAGTAGTGCAGGGTCGGGTGAGGAATCTACTACGTACCCGCTACAGTCACCCTCATTGCTAGAGTTTGCAGATATCTCTGAGGCTGACACACTGGTAGAATTACTCAACTGTAAATCTGGCTCCCCCAAGGACCCTTTGCCAGCCAAACAATATAAAAAACTGGCACCCCTGCTCAACCCATTCCTTAACCATATCTGGAACGAATCCCTGAGAACGGGCATTTTTCCCGCAAAATGGAAGCATGCGTCCCTAGTCCCCATCCTTAAGAAACCTGATCTTGACCCAGATAACCCTAGTAACTACAGGCCCATCTCTCTCCTGCCTGCCCCAGCTAAGATCCTGGAAAAACTGGTGCACGCCCAGCTTGCCAACTATATTGAATCCCATGGGCTCCTGCATGACTCTCAGCACGGCTTTCGATCGGGCCACAGCACGGAGTCGGCCCTTGTTGAAATGGCTGACTCGGTGAGATGGACGCTGGATCGAGGGTCGAGGGCGGTGTTAGTGCTGCTGGATCTCTCAGCAGCATTTGACACCGTCTCTCATAAGATCCTGCTGAGAAGGCTGGGAGACCTGGGTATTGGCGGTACAGTGTTGAGATGGCTCTCTTCCTACCTGGGTGACCGTACTCAGCAGGTATACACCCCTCCCTACACCTCCACCGCTAGACCACTTAAATGGGGAGTTCCACAGGGCTCCTCCCTGAGCCCGCTCTTGTTCAATGTTTACTTTTCCCCCTTGGCTAAACTGATTGCGCAAACTGGGATTAAATCCACCTCCTACGCTGACGACATTCAGTTACTCTTCACCTTTGATACCCCCACTGCCTCTGCCTTCGACCCACTGAAAAACTGTCTAAGAGACATCTCTAGCTGGATGGACTCCAATTCCCTCCGACTCAACGCTGGAAAGACAGAGATTCTGTTTTTTAACTCATCATCCCCTCTTGATTCTAATTTATGGTGGCCGGATGATCTCAGCCATGCCCCCACGCCTAAAGACTCGGTGAGAAACCTGGGAGTGCGCTGGGATAATCATCTCAGTTTCAACGCCCAGGTTCAAACAGTAGCAGCATCCTGTTTTGCTAAGATCAAGACAATTAGACGACTCATCAACTACCTGCCGATGGACTGCCGTAAGACTGTGGTACAAGCCCTGATAATATCTCACCTGGACTACGCCAACGCACTATATCTTGGCATCACAGCAGGCCTATGCCACAAGTTACAGACTGTCCAGAATGCTGCTGCTCGGCTGGTGGAGAGAATTCCTGCCAGACATCACATCTCCCCACACCTCCGTAAACTCCACTGGCTCCCCATTTCCAAGAGATGTATTTTTAAGGCCATGACCCTGGCTTTCCGGGCCTCCAAGGGCAAAGGCTCGGCCCATCTGAAAAGCACTCTGAGACCGTATGTCAACACCAGGACATTACGCTCAAATTCCCTACTTCTGCTGGAAACCCCTAGATTTAAACGTACTCGCGCCGGAGGGAAAACATTCGAGGTCTGTGCCACTCGGTGTTGGAATAACCTCCCGGTTGCATTACGAGCCTGTCAAACCGAATTATCATTCCGAAAGTCCCTGAAAACACATCTCTTCCCCATATAATGCCCCATTGGTGCCTAGCCTCTAAGTTCCATGATTTATCAGCGCCGGGACGCCCCGTTGGGGCAGCTGTTGCGCTTTACAAAATACACAAATAAATAAATAAATAACCTGCCAGAAGGGCCAAGTCCAACATATACGTCATAGGGATGTATCTGCAGCAGAAGCATGTGTCAGCAGCAGAGGCATTTGTCAGCAGCAAAAGTGTCAGCAGCAGAGGCATGAGTCAGCAGCAGAAGGAAGTATCTGCAGCTGAGGCGTGTGTCAGCATCAGAGGTGTGTGTCAGCAGCAGAGGCATGAGTCAGCAGCAGAGGAATGTGTCTGCAGCAGAGGCATGTGTCAGCATCAGAGGCGTGTGTCAGCAGCAGACGCTTGTGTCAGCAGCAGAGGCAGGTGTCTGCAGCAAAAGTGTGTGTTAGCAGCCGAGGCATGTGTCAGCAGCAGTGTCATGTGTAACCAGCAGAGTCATGTATCCGCAGTGGAGGCGTGTGTCAGCAGCAGAGGCATGTGTCAGCAGCAAAAGAGTCAGCAGCAGAGGCATGAGTCAGCAGCAGAAGCAAGTGTCTGCAGCTGAGGCGTGTGTCAGCACAAGAGGCGTGTGTCAGCAGCAGTGGCATTTGTCAGCAGCAAAAGCGTGTCAACAGCAGAGGCATGAGTCAGCAGCAGAGGAATGTGTCTGCAGCAGAGGCATGTGTCAGCAGCAGAGGCGTGTGTCAGCAGCAGAGGCTTGTGTCAGCAGCAGAGGCAGGTGTCTGCAGCAAAAGTGTGTGTTAGCAGCCGAGGCATGTGTCAGCAGCAGTGGCATGTTTAACCAGCAGAGTCATGTGTCCGCAGCGGAGGCGTGTGTCAGCGGCAGAGGCATGTGTCTGCAGCAGAGGCAGGTGTCTGCAGCAGAGGCATGTGTCAGCAGCAGAGGCATGTGTCTGCAGCCGAGGCGTGTGTCAGCACCAGAGGTGTGTCAGCAGCAGAGGCATGTGTCAGCAACAGAGGCATTTTTCAGCAGCAAAAGTGTGTCAACAGCAGAGGCATGAGTCAGCAGCAGAGGAATCTGACTGCAGCAGAGGCATGTGTCAGAAAAAGAGGCGTGTGTCAGCAGCAGATGCTTGTGTCAGCAGCAGAGGCAGGTGTCTGCAGCAAAAGTGTGTGTTAGCAGCCGTGTCATGTGTAACCAGCAGAGTCATGTGTCCGCAGTGGAGGCGTGTGTCAGCAGCAGAGGCATGTGTCTGCAGCAGAGGCATGTGTCAGAGGCATGTGTCAGCAGCAGAGGAAAATGTCTGCAGAAGAGGTGTGTGTCAAAAGCAGAGACATGTGTCTGCAGCAGAGGCGTGTGTCAGCAGCAGAGGCTTGTATCTACAGCAGAGGCAGGTGTCTGCAGCAAAAGTGTGTGTTAGCAGCCGAGGCATGTGTCAGCAGCAGTGGCATGTGTAAGCAGCAGAGGCATATGTCAGCATCAGAAGCATGTATCAGAAGCAAGTGCCAGCAGCAGAGCCATGTGTCTGCAGCAGAGGCGTGTGTCAGCAGGAGAGGCAAGTGTCAGAGGCTGAGGCTTGTGTCAGCAGCAGAGGCATGTATCAGAGGCATGCATCAGCAGCAGAGACATGGGTTACCAGCACAGGCAAGTGTAATAGGCAGGTGCCTGTAGCAGAGGCATGTGTCAGCAGCAGAGGCATGTTTTAGCAGCAGAGACATGTAGGAGGGGCATGTGTCAGCAGCATACGAATGTGTCTGCAGCATAGGCATGTGTTAGCAGCAGAGGTGTGTGTCAGCAGCAGAGACATGATCCTGCAGCAGAGGTTTATGTCAGCAGCAGAGGGAAGTGTAAGCAGCAGAGGCGTTTGTCAGCAGTAGAGGCATTTGTCGTAGGTATATGTCAGCAGTAGAGGCATTTGTCGTAGGTATGTGTCAGCAGCAGAGGCGTGTGTCAGAGGCAAGCGTCAGCAGCAGAGCCATGCGTCTACAGCAGCGGCATATGTCAGCAGCAGAGGCATGGGTCAGCATCAGTGGTGTGTGTCAGCAGCAGAGCCATGTTTCTGCAGCAGAGGCATGTGACAGCAGCAGAGGCATGTGTCAGCAGCGGAGGTATTTGTCAGCAGCAAAAGCATGTCAGCAGCAGAGGCTTGAGTCAGCAGCAGAGGAATGTGTCTGCCGCAGAGGCGTGTTTCAGCAGCAGAGGCGTGTGTCAGCAGCAGAGGCTTGTTTCAGCAGCAGAGGCATGTATCAGAGGCAATTGTCAGCAACAGAGCCATGTATCTACAGCGGAGGCATGTGTAAGCAGCTAAAGTGTATGTTAGCAGCCGAGGCATGTGTCAGCAGCAGTAGCATGCATAAGCAGCAGAGTCATGTGTGTGCAGTGGAGGCATGTGTCAGCAGCAGAGGCATGTGTCAGCTGCAGAGGCATTCGTCAGCAGCAAAAGTGTGTCAGCAGCAGAGGCATGAGTCAGCAGCCAAGGTGTGTATCAGTGCCAGAGGCGTGTCAGCAGCAGAGGTATGTGTCAGCAGCAGAGGCATTTGTCAGCAGCAAAAGGGTGTCAGCAGCAGAGGAATGTGTCTGCAGCAGAGGCGTGTGTCAGCAGCAGAGGCGTTTGTCAGCAGCAAATGCTTGTGTCAGCAGCAGAGTCATGTGTCTGCAGCGGAGGCGTGTGTCAGCAGCAGAGGCGTATGTCAGCAGCAGAGGCAGGTGTCAGCAGCAGAGGCAGGTGTCTGCAGCAGAGGCAGGTGTCTGCAGCAGAAGCATGTGTCAGCAGCAGAGGCATGTGTCTGCAGCCGAGGCGTGTGCCAGCAACATAGGCGTGTTTCAGCAGCAGAGGTATGTGTCAGCAGCAGAGTCATTTGTCAGCAGCAAAAGCGTGTCAACAGCAGAGGCATGAGTCAGCAGCAGAGGCAGGTGTCTGCAGCAGAGGCATGTGTCAGCAGTAGAGGCTATTGTCAGCAGCAGAGGCATATGTCAAAAGCATGTGTAAGCAGCAGAAGCATGTGTCAGCAGCAAAAGAGTGCATCAGCAGCAGAGTCATGTGTCAGCAGCAGAGGTGTGTGTCAGAGGCATGTGTCAGCAGCTGAGAAGTGTGTTAGAGGCATGTGTCAGCATATATCCACAGAGGAGGCATGTGTCTGCAGCAGAGGCATGTGTCTGCAGCAGAGGCATGCAGCAGAGGCATGTGTCAGCAGCTCGTGCCTGTGCCAGGCATGAGTCAGCAGGAGAGGTGTCTTTCAGAGGCTGGTGTCAGCAGCAGAGGAATGTATCAGAGGCATGTGTCAGCAGCAGAGGCATGTGTCAGCAGCACCGGCATTTGTCATAGGCATGCTGTTAGAAATGGAGATTCCTGGTTGGCTAAGGCTTGCGCCAAAGCCAGGCAGAGACCACCATTCTACGTCAGGGCAAGGAAGTCACCCGCCAAGATAACCCCTGCTCACCCCCTTGGTAGCTTCTCATAAGCAGTCAGGCTTATCCCGGAGGCAAGGTGTACAGCTTTTGCGCGCGCACCCAGCAACAACACCCAAGGCCCACCACAAAGGAAACTCCACACAAGGTTATATATAAAAATAGCCTTTGTATTATACCTAACATATTAGATAATAAACACACACTTTACAATGTGCCATAGGCACGGGCAGAATTTACAGAGGATTATGTACATGGGACAGGGCCACTGTCAGGAATAAGCTATGCCGCACACATCATCGCGCAACATTTAATCACACGAGTCCACAAATACCAAACTCGACCCTGCACTCCCCACGCATCAGGAACTACCAGGGACACATACATTCCCCTTCATTCCTATGGGAGGGCAGGCCAACCTCACTAAATGCACGCACTTTAGCCTGGGACACAGTGGTGAAGTGCGCAGAAGCCAAAAATCACTAACACCAAGTCACAATTAAAAACAAAAGTTTAGGGGTGAACCTGCCAGAAGGGCCAAGTCCAACATATACGTCATAGGGATGTATCTGCAGCAGATGCATGTGTCAGCAGCAGAGGCATTTGTCAGCAGCAAAAGTGACAGCAGCAGAGGCATGAGTCAGCAGAAGAAGGAAGTGTCTGCAGCTGAGGCGTGTGTCAGCACCAGAGGCGTGTGTCAGCAGCAGAGGCATGTGTCAGCAGCAGTGGCATTTGTCAGCAGCAAAAGCGTGTCAACAGCAGAGGCATGGGTCAGCAGCAGAGGAATGTGTCTGCAGCAGAGGCATGTGTCAGCATCAGAGGTGTGTGTCAGCAGCAGAGGCTTGTGTCAGCAGCAGAGGCAGGTGTCTGCAGCAAAAGTGTGTGTTAGCAGCCGAGGCATGTATCAGCAGCCGTGTCATGTGTAACCAGCAGAGTCATGTGTCCGCAGTGGAGGCGTGTGTCAGCAGCAGAGGCATGTGTCAGCAGCAAAAGTGTCAGCAGCAGCGACATGAGTCAGCAGCAGAAGCAAGTGTCTGCAGCTGAGGCGTGTGTCAGCACAAGAGGTGTGTGTCAGCAGTAGAGGCATGTGTCAGCAGCAGTGGCATTTGTCAGCAGCAAAAGCGTGTCTACAGCAGAGGTATGAGTCAGCAGCAGAGGAATGTGTCTGCAGCAGAGGCATGTGTCAGCAGCAGAGGCGTGTGTCAGGAGCAGAGGCTTGTGTCAGCAGCAGAGGCAGGTGTCTGCAGCAAAAGTGTGTGTTAGCAGCTGAGGCATGTATTCCCAGCAGAGTCATGTGTCCGCAGCCGAGGCGTGTGTCAGCGGCAGAGGCATGTGTCTGCAGCAGAGGCAGGTGTCTGCAGCAGAGGCATGTGTCAGCAGCAGAGGCATGTGTCTGCAGCCAAGGCGTGTGTCAGCACCAGAGGCGTGTCAGCAGCAGAGACATGTGTCAGCAACAGAGGCATTTGTCAGCAGCAAAAGTGTGTCAACAGCAGAGGCATGAGTCAGCAGCAGAGGAATCTGACTGCAGGAGAGGCATGTGTTAGAAAAAGAGTAGTGTGTCAGCAGCAGAGGTTTGTGTCAGCAGCAGAGGCAGGTGTCTGCAGCAAAAGTGTGTGTTAGCAGCCGAGGCATGTGTCAGCAGCAGTGTCATGTGTAACCAGCAGAGTCATGTGTCAGCAGCAGAGGCATGTGTCAGCAGTAAAAGTGTCAGCAGCAGAGGCATGAGTCAGCAGCAGAAGCAAGTGTCTGCTGCTGAGGCGTGTGTCAGCATAGGAGGCGTGTGTCAGCAGTAGAGGCATGTGTCAGCAGCAGTGGCATTTGTCAGCAGCAAAAGCGTGTCAACAGCAGAGGCATGAGTCAGCAGCAGAGGAATGTGTCTGCAGCAGAGGCATGTGTCAGCAGCAGAGGTGTGTGTCAGCAGCAGAGGCTTGTGTCAGCAGCAGAGGCAGGTGTCTGCAGCAAAAGTGTGTGTTAGCAGCCCTGGCATGTGTCAGCAGCAGTGGCATGTGTAACCAGCAGAGTCATGTGTCCGCAGCGGAGGCGTATGTCAGCGGCAGAGGCATGTGTCTGCAGCAGAGGCAGGTGTCTGCAGCAGAGGCATTTGTCAGCAGCAGAGGCATGTGTCTGCAGCCGAGGCGTATGTCAGCACCAGAGGCGTGTCAGCAGCAGAGGCATTTGTCAGCAGCAAAAGTGTGTCAACAGCAGAGGCATGAGTCAGCAGCAGAGGAATGTGTCTGCAGCAGAGGCATGTGTTTGCAGCAGAGGCATTTGTCAGCAGCAGAGGCATGTGTCTGCAGCCGAGGCGTATGTCAGCACCAGAGGCGTGTCAGCAGCAGAGGCATTTGTCAGCAGCAAAAGTGTGTCAACAGCAGAGGCTTGTGTCAGCAGCAGAGGCAGGTGTCTGCAGCAAAAGTGTGTGTTAGCAGCCGTGGCATGTGTCAGCAGCAGTGGCATGTGTAACCAGCAGAGTCATGTGTCCGCAGCGGAGGCGTGTATCAGCGGCAGAGGCATGTGTCTGCAGCAGAGGCATGTGTCTGCAGCCGAGGCGTGTGTCAGCACCATGGCATGTCAACAGCAGAGGCATGTGTCAGCAACAGAGGCATTTGTCAGCAGCAAAAGTGTGTCAACAGCAGAGGCATGAGTCAGCAGCAGAGGAATGTGTCAGCAGCAGAGGCATGTGTCTGCAGCAGAGGCATGTGTCTGCAGCAGAGGCGTGTGTCTGCAGCAGAGGTGTGTGTCAGCAGGAGAGGCGTGTGTCCGCAGCACAGGCATGTGTAATAGGCAGGTGTCTGTAGCAGAGGCATGTGTTAGCAGCAGAGGCATGTTTTAGCAGCAGAGGCATGTGTCTGCAGCAGAGACATGTGTCTGCATCAGAGGTTTGTGTCAGCAGCAGAGGCATATGTCAGCAGCAGAGGCATGTAATAGAGGCATGTATCAGCAGCCGAGCCATGTGTCTGCAGCAGAGGTATGTGTCACAGGAAAAGTGTGTGTTAGCAGCAGAGGCATGTGTCTGCATCAGAGGCACGTGTCAGCAGCAGAGTCGTGTTTCAGCAGCAGAGATGTGTGTCTTCAGCAGAGCCGTGTGTCAGCAGCAGAGGCGTGTGTCAGCAGCAAAGGCATGTGTCTGCAGCATATGCATGTGTCTGCAGCACAGGCATGTGTCAGCAGTTAGGGCATGTGTAAGAAGCTGAGGCATGTGTCAGCAGCAGAAAAGTGTGAAAGCAGGAGAGGCACATGTCAGAGGCATGTGTCAGCAGCAGAGGCAAGTGTCAGAAGCAGAGGCATGTGTCTGCAGTCGAGGTGTGTGTCAGCAGCAGAGACATGTGTCTGCAGCAGAGGTTTATGACAATAGCAGATGAATGTGTTAGCAGCAGACGCACTTATCAGCAGCAGAGGCAGGTGTCTGCAGCAGAGGCAGGTGTCTGCAGCAGAGGCATGTGTCAGCAGCAGAGGTATGTGTCAGCAGCAAAAGAGTGCATCAGCAGCAGAGTCATGTGTCAGCAGCAGAGGTGTGTGTCAGAGGCATGTGTCAGCAGCTGAGAAGTGTGTTAGAGGCATGTGTCAGCATGTATCCACAGAGGAGGCATGTGTCTGCAGCAGAGGCATGCAGCAGAGGCATGTGCCAGCAGCTCATGCATGTGCCAGGCATGAGTCAGCAGGAGAAGTGTCTTTCAGAGGCTGGTGTCAGCAGCAGAGGCATGTATCAGAGGCATGTGTCAGCAGCAGAGGCATGTGTCAGCAGGACCGGCATTTGTCATAGGCATGCTGTTAGAAATGGAGATTCCTGGTTGGCTAAGGCTTGCGCCAAAGCCAGGCAGAGACCACCATTCTACGTCAGGGCAAGGAAGTCACCCGCCAAGATAACCCCTGCTCACCCCCTTGGTAGCTTGTCATAAGCAGTCAGGCTTATCCCGGAGGCAAGGTGTAAAGCTTTTGCACGCGCACCCAGCAACAACACCCAAGGCCCACCACAAAGGAAACTCCACACAAGGTTATTTATAAAAATAGCCTTTGTATTATACCAAACACATTAGATAATAAACACACACTTTACAATGTGTCATAGGCACGGGCAGAATTTACAGGGGATTATGTACATGGGACAGGGCCACTGTCAGGAATAAGCTATGCCGCACACATCATCGCGCAGCATTTAATCACACGAGTCCACAAATACCAAACTTGACCCTGCACTCCCCACGCATCAGGAACTACCAGGGACACATACATTCCCCATGCATTCCTATGGGAGGGCAGGCCAACCTCACTACATGCACGCACTTTAGCCTGGTACACAGTGGTGAAGTGCGCAGAAGCCAAAAATCACTAACACCAAGTCACAATTAAAAACAAAAGTTTAGGGGTGAACCTGCCAGAAGGGCCAAGTCCAACATATACGTCATAGGGATGTATCTGCAGCAGATGCATATGTCAGTAGCAGAGGCATTTGTCAGCAGCAAAAGTGTCAGCAGCAGAGGCATGAGTTAGCAGCAGAAGGGAGTGTCTGCAGCTGAGGCGTGTGTCAGCACCAGAGGTGTGTGTCAGCAGCAGAGGCATGTGTCAGCAGCAGTGGCATTTGTCAGCAGCAAAAGCGTGTCAACAGCAGAGGCATGAGTCAGCAGCAGAGGAATGTGTCTGCAGCAGAGGCATGTGTCAGCATCAGAGGCGTGTGTCAGCAGCAGAGGCTTGTGTCAGCAGCAGAGGCAGGTGTGTGCAGCAAAAGTGTGTGTTAGCAGCCGAGGCATGTGTCAGCAGCCGTGTCATGTGTAACCAGCAGAGTCATGTGTCCGCAGTGGAGGCGTGTGTCAGCAGCAGAGGCATGTGTCAGCAGCAAAAGTGTCAGCAGCAGAGACATGAGTCAGCAGCAGAAGCAAGTGTCTGCAGCTGAGGCGTGTGTCAGCAACAGAGGCATGTGTCAGCAGCAGTGGCATTTGTCAGCAGCAAAAGCGTGTCAACAGCAGAGGCATGAATCACCAGCAGAGGAATGTGTCTGCAGCAGAGGCATGTGTCAGCAGCAGAGGCGTGTGTCAGCAGCAGAGGCTTGTGTCAGCAGCAGAGGCAGGTGTCTGCATCAAAAGTGTGTGTTAGCAGCCGAGACATGTGTCAGCAGCAGTGTCATGTGTAACCAGCAGAGTCAAATGTCCGCAGTGGAGGCGTGTGTCAGCAGCAGAGGCATGTGTCAGCAGCAAAGGTGTCAGCAGCAGAGGCATGAGTCAGCAGCAGAAGCAAGTGTCTGCACCTGAGGCGTGTGTCAGCACAGGAGGCGTGTGTCAGCAGCAGAGGCATGTGTCAGCAGAAGTGGCATTTGTCAGCAGCAAAAGCGTGTCAACAGCAGAGGCATGAGTCAGCAGCAGAGGAATGTGTCTGCAGCAGAGGCATGTGTCTGCAGCAGAGGCAGGTGTCTGCAGCAGAGGCATGTGTCAGCAGCAGAGGCATGTGTCTGAAGCTGAGGCGTGTGTCAGCACCAGAGGCGTGTCAGCAGCAGAGGCATGTGTCAGCAACAGAGGCATTTGTCAGCAGCAGAGGAATGTGTCTGCAGCAGAGGCATGTGTCAGAAAAAGAGGCTTTTGTCAGCAGCAGTGTCATGTGTAACCAGCAGAGTCATGTGTCCGCAGTTGAGGCGTGTGTCAGCAGCAGATGCATGTGTCAGCAGCAAAAGTGTCAGCAGCAGAGACATGAGTCAGCAGCAGAAGCAAGTGTCTGCAGCTGAGGCGTGTGTCAGCACAAGAGGCGTGTGTCAGCAGCAGAGGCATGTGTCAGCAGCAGTGGCATTTGTCAGCAGCAAAAGCGTGTCAACAGCAGAGGCATGAATCAGCAGCAGAGGAATGTGTCTGCAGCAGAGGCATGTGTCAGCAGCAGAGGCGTGTGTCAGCAGCAGAGGCTTGTGTCAGCAGCAGAGGCAGGTGTCTGCATCAAACGTGTGTGTTAGCAGCTGAGGCATGTGTCAGCAGCAGTGTCATGTGTAACCAGCAGAGTCATGTGTCCGCAGTGGAGGCGTGTGTCAGCAGCAGAGGCATGTGTCAGCAGCAAAAGTGTCAGCAGCAGAGGCATGAGTCAGCAGCAGAAGCAAGTGTCTGCAGCTGAGGCATGTGTCAGCACAGGAGGCGTGTGTCAGCAGCAGAGGCATGTGTCAGCAGCAGTGGCATTTGTCAGCAGCAAAAGCGTGTCAACAGCAGAGGCATGAGTCAGCAGCAGAGGAATGTGTCTGCAGCAGAGGCATGTGTCAGCATCAGAGGCGTGTGTCAGCAGCAGAGGCTTGTGTCAGCAGCAGAGGCAGGTGTCTGCAGCAAAAGTGTGTGTTAGCAGCCGAGGCATGTGTCAGCAGCAGTGTCATGTGTAACCAGCAGAGTCATGTATCCGCAGTGGAGGCGTGTGTCAGCAGCAGAGGCATGTGTCAGCAGCAAAAGAGTCAGCAGCAGAGGCATGAGTCAGCAGCAGAAGCAAGTGTCTGCAGCTGAGGCGTGTGTCAGCACAAGAGGCGTGTGTCAGCAGTGAAGGCATGTGTCAGCAGCAGTGGCATTTGTCAGCAGCAAAAGCGTGTCAACAGCAGAGGCATGAGTCAGCAGCAGAGGAATGTGTCTGAAGCAGAGGCATGTGTCAGCAGCAGAGGCGTGTGTCAGCAGCAGAGGCTTGTGTCACCAGCAGAGGCAGGTGTCTGCAGCAAAAGTGTGTGTTAGCAGCCGAGGCATGTGTCAGCAGCAGTGGCATGTTTAACCAGCAGAGTCATGTGTCCGCAGCGGAGGTGTGTGTCAGCGGCAGAGGAATGTGTCTGCAGCAGAGGCAGGTGTCTGCAGCAGAGGCGTGTGTCAGCACCAGAGGTGTGTCAGCAGCAGAGGCATGTGTCAGCAACAGAGGCATTTTTCAGCAGCAAAAGTGTGTCAACAGCAGAGGCATGAGTCAGCAGCAGAAGCAAGTGTCTGCAGCTGAGGCGTGTGTCAGCACAAGAGGCGTGTGTCAGCAGCAGAGGCATGTGTCAGCAGCAGTGGCATTTGTCAGCAGCAAAAGCGTGTCAACAGCAAAGGCATGAATCAGCAGCAGAGGAATGTGTCTGCAGCAGAGGCATGTGTCAGCAGCAGAGGCGTGTGTCAGCAGCAGAGGCTTGTGTCAGCAGCAGAGGCAGGTGTCTGCATCAAAAGTGTGTGTTAGCAGCCGAGGCATGTGTCAGCAGCAGTGTCATGTGTAACCAGCAGAGTCATGTGTCCGCAGTGGAGGCATGTGTCAGCAGCAGAGGCATGTGTCAGCAGCAAAAGCGTCAGCAGCAGAGGCATGAGTCAGCAGCAGAAGCAAGTGTCTGCAGCTGAGGCGTGTGTCAGCACAGGAGGCGTGTGTCAGCAGCAGAGGCATGTGTCAGCAGCAGTGGCATTTGTCAGCAGCAAAAGCGTGTCAACAGCAGAGGCATGAGTCAGCAGCAGAGGAATGTGTCTGCAGCAGAGGCATGTGTCTGCAGCAGAGGCAGGTGTCTGCAGCAGAGGCATGTGTCAGCAGCAGAAGCATGTGTCTGAAGCTGAGGCGTGTGTCAGCACCAGAGGCGTGTCAGCAGCAGAGGCATGTGTCAGCAACAGAGGCATTTGTCAGCAGCAGACGAATGTGTCTGCAGCAGAGGCATGTGTCAGAAAAAGAGGCTTTTGTCAGCAGCAGTGTCATGTGTAACCAGCAGAGCCATGTGTCCGCAGTGGAGGCGTGTGTCAGCAGCAGAGGCATGTGTCAGCAGCAAAAGTGTCAGCAGCAGAGACATGAGTCAGCAGCAGAAGCAAGTGTCTGCAGCTGAGGCGTGTGTCAGCACAAGAGGCGTGTGTCAGCAGCAGAGGCATGTGTCAGCAGCAGTGGCAGTTGTCAGCAGCAAAAGCGTGTCAACAGCAGAGGCATGAATCAGCAGCAGAGGAATGTGTCTGCAGCAGAGGCATGTGTCAGCAGCAGAGGCGTGTGTCAGCAGCAGAGGCTTGTGTCAGCAGCAGAGGCAGGTGTCTGCATCAAAAGTGTGTGTTAGCAGCCGAGGCATGTGTCAGCAGCAGTGTCATGTGTAACCAGCAGAGTCATGTGTCCGCAGTGGAGGCGTGTGTCAGCAGCAGAGGCATGTGTCAGCAGCAAAAGTGTCAGCAGCAGAGGCATGAGTCAGCAGCAGAAGCAAGTGTCTGCAGCTGAGGCGTGTGTCAGCACAGGAGGCGTGTGTCAGCAGCAGAGGCATGTGTCAGCAGCAGTGGCATTTGTCAGCAGCAAAAGCGTGTCAACAGCAGAGGCATGAGTCAGCAGCAGAGGAATGTGTCTGCAGCAGAGGCATGTGTCTGCAGCAGAGGCAGGTGTCTGCAGCAGAGGCCTGTGTCAGCAGCAGAGGCATGTGTCTGAAGCTGAGGCGTGTGTCAGCACCAGAGGCGTGTCAGCAGCAGAAGCATGTGTCAGCAACAGAGGCATTTGTCAGCAGCAGAGGAATGTGTCTGCAGCAGAGGCATGTGTCAGAAAAAGAGGCTTTTGTCAGCAGCAGGGGCATATGCCAAAAGCATGTGTAAGCTGCAGAGACATGTGTCAGCAGCAGAGGCATGTGTCAGCAGCAGAAGTGTGCATCAGCAGCAGAGTCATGTGTCAGCAGCAGAGGCATGTGTTAGCAGCAGAGGCATGTGTCAGCAGCAGAGGCATTTGTCAGCATCAAAAGTGTGTCAGCAGCAGAGGCATGAGTCAGCAGCAGAGGCATGTGTCTGTAGCCGAGGCGGGTGTCAGCATTAGAGGCGTGTGTCAACAGCAGAAGCATGTGTCAGCAGCAGAGGCATTTGTCAGCAGCAAAAGCGTGTCAGCAGCAGAGGCATGAGTCAGCAGCAGAGGCAGGTATCTCTAGCAGAGGCATGTGTCAGCAGTAGAGGCTTTTGTCAGCAGCAGAGGCATATGTCAAAAGCATGTGTAAGCAGCAGAGGCATGTGTCAGCAGCTGAGGCATGTGTCAGCAGCACAAGAGTGCGTCAGCAGCAGAGTCATGTGTCAGCAGCAGAGGCGTGTGTCAGAGGCATGTGTCAGCAGCTGAGAAGTGTGTGAGAGGCATGTGCCAGCATGTATTCACAGAGGAGGCAAGTGTCTGCAGCAGAGGCATGTGTCTGCAGCAGAGGCATGCAGCAGAGGCATGTTTCGGCAGCTCATGCATGTGCCAGGCATGGGTCAGCAGGAGAGGTGTCTTTCAGAGGCTGGTGTTAGCAACAGAGGCATGTATCAGAGACATGTGTCAGCAGCAGAGGCATGTGTCAGCAGCACCGGCATTTGTCATAGGCATGCTGTTATAAATGGGGATTCCTGGTTGGCTAAGGCTTGCGCCAAAGCCAGGCAGAGACCACCATTCTACGTCAGAGGCTGGTGTCAGCAACAGAGGAATGTATCAGATGCATGTGTCAGCAGCATATGAATGTGTCAGCAGCAGAGGAATGTTCAGCAGCAGAGGAATGTATATGCAGCAGAGGCATGTGTTGGCAGCACAGGTGAGTAAGCAGCAGAGACATGCGTCTGCAGAAGAGGTGTGTGTCAATAGCAGATGCAAGTGTCAGCAGCAGATGCATGTAACAGCAGCAGAGGCATGTATCAGAGGCAAGTGTCAGCAGCAGACCCATGTGTCTGCAGAAGAGGCATGTGTCTGCAGATGAGGTGTGTGTCTGCAGAAGAGGCATGTGTCTGCAGAAGAGGCATGTGTCTGCAGCAGAGGCATGTGTCGGCAGCAGAGGCGTGTTTCAGCAGCAGAGGCATGTGTCAGCAGCAGAGGCATGTGTCAGCAGCAGAGGCATGTGTCTGCAGCAGAGGCGTGTGTCTGCAGCAGAGGTGTGTGTCAGCAGGAGAGGCGTGTGTCCGCAGCACAGGCATGTGTAATAGGCAGGTGTCTGTAGGAGAGGCATGTGTTAGCAGCAGAGGCATGTTTTAGCAGCAGAGGCATGTGTCTGCAGCAGAGACATGTGTCTGCATCAGAGGTTTGTGTCAGCAGCAGAGGCATATGTCAGCAGCAGAGGCATGTAATAGAGGCATGTGTCAGCAGCCGAGCCATGTGTCTGCAGCAGAGGTAGGTGTCACAGGAAAAGTGTGTGTTAGCAGCAGAGGCATGTGTCAGCAGCAGAGGCGTGTGTCAGCAGCAGAGGCGTGTGTCAACAGCAGAGGCGTGTGTCAACAGCAGGGTCATGTGTCAGCAGCAGAGTCATGTGCCTTCAGCAGAGGCATGTGTCAGCTGGAGAGGCATGTGTCAGCAGCAGAGACGTGTGTCAGAAGCAGAGGCGTGTGTCAGCAGCAGAGGTGTGTGTCAACGGCAGAGGTATGTTTTATTAGTTGAGGCGTGTCAGCAGCAGCGGCTTATGTCAGAGTCACGAGTCAGCAGCAGAGGCATATGTCAGAGGTATGTGTCAGCATCAGAGGCGTGTGTCAGAGGCATGTGTCAGCAGCAGAGGTGGGTGAGTGCAGCAGTGGTTTTATCAGCATCAGAGGCATATGTCATAGGCATGTGTCAGCAGCAGTGGTGTGTGCAAGCAGCAGAGGCATGTGTCAGCCGGAGAGGCATGTGTCAGCTGCAAAAGCATGTGTCAGCAGCAGAGGCATGTGTGAGCAGCAGAGGAATGCGCCAGCAGCAGAGGCATGTGTCTGCAGCAGAGGCATGTGTCAGCAGCAGAGGCATGTGTCAGCAGCAGAGGCATGTATCTACAGCAGAGACATGTGTCAGCAGCAGAGGTGAATATCAGCAACAGGGGTGTATGTCAGAAGTATAGGTATGTGTCAGAAGCAGATGCATTTGTTAGCAGTTGAGGCATGTGTCAGCAGCTGAGGCATGTGTAAGTGGCAGAGGCGTATTTCAGCAGCAGAGGCGTCAGCAGAGGCGTGTTTCAGCAGTTGAGGCATGTTTCAGAGACATGTGTCTGCAGCAGAGGAATGTGTCTGCAGCAAAGGTGTGTGCCAGCAGCAGAGGTGTGTGTCTGTAGCAGAGGCAGGTGTCAGCAGCCGAGGCAAGTGTCAGTGGTTGTGGCATGTGACAGCAGCAGAGGCGTGTGTCAGCAGCAGAGGCATGTGTCAGAGGCTTGTGTCAGGAGCAGAGACATGTGTCAGCAGCACAGAAATGTGTCATTGGCAGGTGTCTGTAGCAGAGGCATGTGTCATCAGCAGAAGCATGTTTCAGAGGCAGGTGTCAGCAGCATAGACATGTGTCAGCAGCAGAGTCGTGTTTCAGCAGCAGAGATGTGTGTCTTCAGCAGAGCCGTGTGTCAGCAGCAGAGGCGTGTGTCAGCAGCAAAGGCATGTGTCTGCAGCAGATGCATGTGTCTGCAGCAGAGGCATGTGTCAAAAGCATGTGTAAGCAGCAGAGGCATGTGTCAGCAGCAGAGGCATGTGTCAGCAGCAAAAGAGTGTGTCAGCAGCAGAGTCATGTGTCAGCAGTAGAGGTGTGTGTCAGAGGCATGTGTCAGCAGCTGAGAAGTGTGTGAGAGGCATGTGCCAGCATGTATCCACAGAGGAGGCATGTGTCTGCAGCAGAAGGCATGTGTCTGCAGCAGAGGCATGCAGCAGAGGCATGTTTCGGCAGCTCATGCATGTGCCAGGCATGGGTCAGCAGGAGAGGTGTCTTTCAGAGGCTGGTGTCAGCAACAGAGGCATGTATCAGAGACATGTGTCAGCAGCAGATGCATGTGTCAGCAGCACCGGCATTTGTCATAGGCATGCTGTTAGAAATGGGGATTCCTGGTTGGCTAAGGCTTGCGCCAAAGCCAGGCAGAGACCACCATTCTACGTCAGAGGCTGGTGTCAGCAACAGAGGAATGTATCAGATGCATGTGTCAGCAGCATAGGAATGTGTCCGCAGCAGAGGAATGTGTCAGCAGCAGAGGAATGTATATGCAGCAGAGGCATGTGTTGGCAGCACAGGTGAGTAAGCAGCAGAGACATGCGTCTGCAGAAGAGGTGTGTGTCAATAGCAGATGCAAGTGTCAGCAGCAGATGCATGTAACAGCAGCAGAGGCATGTATCAGAGGCAAGTGTCAGCAGCAGAGCCATGTGTCTGCAGAAGAGGCATGTGTCTGCAGATGAGGTGTGTGTCTGCAGAAGAGGCATGTGTCTGCAGCAGAGGCATGTGTCGGCAGCAGAGGTGTGTTTCAGCAGCAGAGGCATGTGTCAGCAGCAGAGGCTTTTGTCAGCAGCAGAGGCAGGTGTCTGCAGCAAAAGTGTGTGTTAGCAGCCGAGGCATGTGTCAGCAGCAGTGGCATGTGTAACCAGCAGAGTCATGTGTCCGCAGCAGAGGTGTGTGTCAGGGGCAGAGGCATGTGTCAGCAGCAGAGGCATGTGTCTGCAGCCGAGGCGTGTGTCAGCGCCAGAGGCATGTCAGCAGCAGAGGCATGTGTCAGCAACAGAGGCATTTGTCAGCAGCAAAAGTGTGTCAACAGCAGAGGCATGAGTCAGCAGCAGAGGAATGTGTCTGCAGCAGAGGCATGTGTCAGAAAAAGAGGCTTTTGTCAGCAGCAGGGGCATATGTCAAAAGCATGTGTAAGCTGCAGAGACATGTGTCAGCAGCAGAGGCATGTGTCAGCAGCAAAAGTGTGCATCAGCAGCAGGGTCATGTGTCAGCAGCAGAGGCATGTGTTAGCAGCAGAGGCATGTGTCAGCAGCAGAGGCATTTGTCAGCAGCAAAAGTGTGTCAGCAGCAGAGGCATGAGTCAGCAGCAGAGGCATGTGTCTGTAGCCGAGGCGGGTGTCAGCATTAGAGGCGTGTGTCAGCAGCAGAAGCATGTGTCAGCAGCAGAGGCATTTGTCAGCAGCAAAAGTGTGTCAGCAGCAGAGGCATGAGTCAGCAGCAGAGGCAGGTATCTCTAGCAGAGGCATGTGTCAGCAGTAGAGGCTTTTGTCAGCAGCAGAGGCATATGTCAAAAGCATGTGTAAGCAGCAGAGGCATGTGTCAGCAGCTGAGGCATGTGTCAGCAGCAAAAGAGTGCATCAGCAGCAGAGTCATGTGTCAGCAGCAGAGGCGTGTGTCAGAGGCATGTGTCAGCAGCTGAGAAGTGTGTGAGAGGCATGTGCCAGCATGTATCCACAGAGGAGGCATGTGTCTGCAGCCGAGGCATGTGTCTGCAGCAGAGGCATGTAGCAGAGGCATGTTTCGGCAGCTCATGCATGTGCCAGGCATGGGTCAGCAGGAGAGGTGTCTTTCAGAGGGTGGTGTCAGCAACAGAGGCATGTATCAGAGACATGTGTCAGCAGCAGAGGCATGTGTCAACAGCACCGGCATTTGTCATAGGCATGCTGTTAGAAATGGGGATTCCTGGTTGGCTAAGGCTTGCGCCAAAGCCAGGCAGAGACCACCATTCTACGTCAGAGGCTGGTGTCAGCAACAGAGGAATGTATCAGAAGCATGTGTCAGCAGCATAGGAATGTGTCAGCAGCAGAGGAATGTGTCAGCAGCAGAGGAATGTATATGCAGCAGAGGCATGTGTTGGCAGCACAGGTGAGTAAGCAGCAGAGACATGCGTCTGCAGAAGAGGTGTGTGTCAATAGCAGATGCAAGTGTCAGCAGCAGATGCATGTAACAGCAGCAGAGGCATGTATCAGAGGCAAGTGTCAGCAGCAGAGCCATGTGTCTGCAGAAGAGGCATGTGTCTGCAGATGAGGTGTGTGTCTGCAGAAGAGGCATGTGTCTGCAGCAGAGGCATATGTCGGCAGCAGAGGCGTGTTTCAGCAGCAGAGGCATGTGTCAGCAGCAGAGGCATGTGTCAGCAGCAGAGGCATGTGTCTGCAGCAGAGGCGTGTGTCTGCAGCAGAGGTGTGTCTCAGCAGGAGAGGCGTGTGTCCGCAGCACAGGCATGTGTAATAGGCAGGTGTCTGTAGCAGAGGCATGTGTTAGCAGCAGAGCCATGTTTTAGCAGCAGAGGCATGTGTCTGCAGCTGAGACATGTGTCTGCATCAGAGGTTTGTGTCAGCAGCAGAGGCATATGTCAGCAGCAGAGGCATGTAATAGAGGCAAGTGTCAGCAGCCAAGCTGTTAGAAATGGGATCCCTGGCTGGCCAGGGCTTGCGCCAAAGTCAGTCAGAGACCACCACTCCTAAGTCAGGGCAAGGGAGTTACACGCCAAGATAACCCCTGCTCACCCTCTAGGTAACGTGGCGCGAGCAGCAAGGCTAAACTTGGAGGCGATATGAGTTAAGTATTTGCGCACGCACCCCAGCAACCACACCCAAGACCCACCACAAAGGAAACTCCACACAAGGTTATATATAAAAATAGCCTTTGTATTACACCAAAACACATTAGATAAAAACACACATTTTACAATGTGCCAACAGGCACGGGCAGAATTTACAGGGGATATGTACAAGACAGGGCCACTTGGACCACTGTCAGGAATCAGCACTTTTAGAACTTAGAATACAATACTTGTAGGCCTAGAACTTAGAACATAGAGCCTAACGGGCAGTACCTCCCGACCTGATTGCAGGGATAATGCGAGTGACCTCCTTAGTAAACTTGAGCGGGCAACCCAGCGAAGCGGCACGACTCAGGGGAGAGTGGTGCGGCTCGAGGCTTGAGCGGGCGGCCGGCAAGGTACAAGCGTTTCTCTGGGGTGACCAATGTGTGCGGCTCAGAAGAGGAGGCGAAGGCAGGATGCGGGCGACCCAGCGAAGCGGCGCGGCTCAGGGGAGAGCGGCGCTGCTCGAGGCTTGGACGGGCTGCCGTGCACGAGCTGCCGAGGGGAGTAAGCGAGGCACACTTCAGCGAGGCCCCAGGGGCCCAAGGGAGATCAGACAAGTCCCAGCAATTTGTCAGGGAAGGCACACTAGAGTCCACTGGTCCTGGGACTCTGGTCAGGGGGCGAGCTCAGTATCAAGCCCTTGGAATATCACTTAGCACATAACAGAAAATCACTGTAGCACAAAACAAGTAACTACTGGTAATCAGGTAAGTACCCCCTACGCAATCCTAACCACCTTAGGAACAGGTCACGCAGGGAACCAGGACCTCACTAGCACCACCTGTACTAGCAAGAACAACCAACTAAATATCACCATACATTTAGGGGTATAGACATGGGGACAAAACACATGATGCATAGACATACATTCAGAGGTGCAGGGAAGGAAAACACATGATGTATCAATAACACATTCAGCGGTGTAAGGAACACATGACGCATCAACACACGTTCAGCGGTGTAAGGAACAAGGCACATGATGCATCTACAACACATTCAGAGGTGCAGCAAAGAACACTTCGCATAAATCACATTAACACAAAACTTACATCACAGTCCAGGGTCCAGGTTGCACCACTGCGCCAAGACCTAAACGTGGCAGCTGCCCACAAAGTGCTGGGCAGCTGGAGATGATGGGGCAACCACGATGTGGGAGCCTCACAGGCTCTGTAGAAATGACTGTCCCCTTTTTGGAGCCTCGCTGGGCTCTGAGTGAATAAATGGCCCCTGAGCCTCTCTGGGCTCTGAGTGAATAAATAGCCTCTGAGCCTCTCTGGGCTCTCAAAGATACTTGTGGCGCTTTGGAGCCTCTCGGGGCTCTTCAACACAACGGGGGGGGGGCCAACGTGGGAGCCTCGCAGGCTCAATAAATGAGTGGGCCCTTTGGAGCCTCGCTGGGCTCTCGAACTCTGAACTCCCTCTGAGCCTCTCGTGGGCTCGAATCCACTAGGCGGAGTCCCTCCGGGGGACTCGGCATCAGGGGAGGCCCCACGGGCCTCTGAGCACTCAGGCGCTCGCACTGGAGGGGCGGGGCCGGCACCGGCAATGTGCCCCGACGCCCCTCCTCTCCCTCAGGGCACTCACCGGGTCAGGCGGCCCACCGGTCTCCTCTGCTACGCCGGCCTCCTCTCGCTCTCCCACCGGGGCTCCCTCCTGGTCCTGGGAGCCCCGTGACATCCGGCGGCTGCTTCCTGGCGGGCCCGGGGCTCACCCCAGCTCACAGGAGCCCCGGGCGGCCATCACTCTGCTTCTTTCTCCTGCCGGTGGTGGCAGGGGGGACTTCCGGTTGGGGCCGTGCCGGGATTGGCCGGCTGCCCAACCGCTTCCGGGTCGTCGCAGGCAGAGCGGCGGCCCGACAGTAAACAGCAGCAATTGCCGGGTGGGCACCGGCTTTCCTTTAAAATAACTGGCACGAGGTGGCACTCCAGCGGGGCAATGCCGGGTGGGCACCGGCTTTAAAATGACAATAAAGCGAGGTGGGCACTCGTAACCACACAACGAGTGCAACAGAACTCCACAAATGCCCGGTGGGCACCGGTTGGACAAGTAAAAGCGCTCTCAGCGTGCTGCAGCAGACAGGAAGCGCTCCCAAGCGCTTATTAGGCAATCCAGCGCTCCCAGGCGCTAGAAGGGCAGACAGAAAGGGCTCCACAGTGCTAGAGCAAAGAACAAGCGCTCCCAGGCGCTTTAGGGGATTCCATAGTCCAGCAAAGTCCTTTAGAAACCCAGCCTCATTCAGGACACGGGCACAGCCCCTCCCTCACATCAGCATGCTAATCTCTCCATTCACCACCGGGGCAGACCCACACAGACTTCCTGGAGCCTGGCATCCCAGCCAGCTCCAGCCAATCACACACCAGCACCTTCACAGCACATACACAGCCATGTCTAGAAGTAGCGCTTCCGCACAAGACACAACCATGCCACATACATCGTTGCAAAGCATTTAATCACACGAGTTTGCACATACCAAACTTGACCATGCACACCTCAAGCATCAGGAACCACCAGGGACACATACATTCCCCATGCATTCCTATAGGAGAGCAGGCCAATCTCACACACGCACTCAGGGAGCGCACGCACTTTACACTGCGCCACAGTGTCAAAGTGCGCAAAGACCAGAAATCACTAGGCAAAAATTCAGGGGTGAACCTGCCAGAAGGGCCAAGTCCAACACGAGCCATGTGTCTGCAGCAGAGGTATGTGTCACAGGAAAAGTGTGTGTTAGCAGCAGAGGCATGTGTCAGCAGCAGGGGCGTGTGTCAGCAGCAGAGGCGTGTGTCAACAGCAGGGTCATGTGTCAGCAGCAGAGTCATGTTCCTTCAGCAGAGGCATGTGTCAGCAGGAGAGGCATGTGTCAGCAGCAGAGACGTGTGTCAGAAGCAGAGGCGTGTGTCAGCAGCAGAGGTGTGTGTCAACGGCAGAGGCATGTTTCAGTAGTTGAGGCGTGTCAGCAGCTGAGGCATGTGTCAGCAGCAGAAAAGTGTGTCAGCAGCAGAGGCGTATGTCAGACGGATGTGTCAGCAGCAGCGGCATATGTCAGAGTCACGAGTCAGCAGCAGAGGCATATGTCAGAGGTATGTGTCAGCATCAGAGGCGTGTGTCAGAGGCATGTGTCAGCAGCAGAGGTGGGTGAGTGCAGCAGTGGTTTTATCAGCATCAGAGGCATATGTCATAGGCATGTGGCAGCAGCAGTGGTATGTGTAAGCAGCAGAGGCATGTGTCAGCCGGAGAGGCATGTGTCAGCTGCAAAAGCTTGTGTCAGAAGCAGAGGCATGTGTGAGCAGCAGAGGAATGCGCCAGCAACAGAGGCATGTGTCTGCAGCAGAGGCATGTGTCAGCAGCAGAGGCATGTATCTACAGCAGAGACATGTGTCAGCAGCAGAGGTGAATATCAGCAACAGGGGTGTATGTCAGAAGTATAGGTATGTGTCAGAAGCAGATGCATTTGTTAGCAGTTGAGGCATGTGTCAGCAGCTGAGGCATGTGTAAGTGGCAGAGGCGTATTTCAGCAGCAGAGGCGTCAGCAGAGGCGTGTTTCAGCAGTTGAGGCATGTTTCAGAGACATGTGTCTGCAGCAGAGGCATGTGTATGCAGCAAAGGTGTGTGTCAGCAGCAGAGGTGTGTGTCTGTAGCAGAGGCAGGTGTCAGCAGCCGAGGCAAGTGTCAGTGGTTGTGGCATGTGACAGCAGCAGAGGCGTGTGTCAGCAGCAGAGGCATGTGTCAGCAGCAGAGTTGAGTGTTAGCAGCAGAGGCGTGTGTAAGCAGCAGAGGAGTGTTTCAGCAGCAGACGCATGTGTCAGCAGCAAATGTGTGTGTCAGCAGCAAAGGCATGTGTCAGCAGCAGAGGTGTGTGTCTGCAGTAGAGGCGTGTGTCCAGAATTTGCTCCACAGGATACGATCGATGCTTACAATGTTTCACCTCCAAACGTCACAACGCCTCTTGTAGAAAAAACACAGAGGGGTTGAGCCATTAGGTGAGGGATAAATAGAACCAGGAAGGGAAAGGGAAGGGCCAGCTGGGAAGGGATTTCCTGTAACGACAAAAACGAACCACTTAGAAATACGTTCTCAAACAAATGGCTACACTCATTTATTCTCGCTAACAGAACTCGGTATACCTTGTGATAATCTGGACACTGCTTTGTGATCATACGTCTCCTCTATCGCCTTCTGGCACCTGACTGGCCTATTGAACACAAAAGATAGGTCAGACACAACACACACCCCAGAGCACTTAAATCGCCTAACAGTTACATCCATGAAAGTGGCATACCAGGACAACAGGCGAGAGACGGTATAACTGGATACCGAATAAGATGCAGAACTCTAACGTAGAAGATAAATTAAATAGTTTCACAAGGATAAGGCAAATAAGGTTTCCTCTTCTGTCAGAAACGGTGGTGTGTGGGAAGCAAGAACCACAACACTCCGCTCTGCACAAAAACACAAAAGAACAGATATGCAAATGACCCTTTCCTGCAGGGTTCGAATAGTTCATCGTAACAGAGTCATAGTTTAATAATTCAAAGTATTACTTAGAGTTCAGTTGTCCATGCACACTCCGAGCATAGCACAGTGACGCGTAGTTTCGACCACCACCGCGCCCCGCACGTTAAATACCCCTCGAGTCTTTCCTCCGCTGGACAATGAGCACAAAACTTTCCCTTTAACAGTTCTCCCCCGTAGTTAACATCACTCGGGGGAGGCTTAGAACGGAAACGCGTGGCGAGATACCACCGCGCTCCGCTCTATCAATGGCTTGAAAGAACGCGCGGCGAAGCAAGACGCTATCGCCCGCGAACGAGGATTTCCATAAGACAGATCCTACCTGGATCCGCTTCACGCTGGTACAACCACCGGCTTCCTTTCCTCCGGTCTCTCCTCCGATCAGCCGCGGCATGCAGCGGCTCCCGACCTCTGCAGACAACAATACGAATTACACGCAACAGGAAGCGTGTAAAGGCAGCATAATTACTTCCCCTACCGAGGAGTCTGGGAGTTGTAGTCCCCCTCCGATACCGTCTCACTTGTTCTGCTGCTATTGCACACTCCCTTATTATTCGTGCACAGACAATGCCGGCGCAATGACCTGAGAACCTGACATTATGTCCTCCCTCCTAGCGCCTCCTAGGGCCAGGTCGCTGAGGGAACCTACGATGGAAGGAACGGATGGCTTCAGGTGCGTGAAGGTTCTGCACAGGCTCCCAGGAATCATCTTCCGCTGAATATCCTTTCCAGGAAACCAAGTACCACAGAACCCCCCTCCTATATTTGGAATCCTTGATACTCCGCACCACATATTCATAACCACCATCACAAAACACTGGGGGAGGAGCACGCCTCCTGGCACCAAAAGCAGGTTTTAACAGGTTACAATGGAACACAGGATGTATCCTCAGGGTACCCGGCAGCTTCAGCTTGTAGGCCACAGGATTGATCTGTTTTAGGACAGCGTAGGGACCAATGTATCTGGGGTGAAAGATGCTGCGCAATTTGAAACAGATGTTCCTAGTGGAAAGCCATACCTTATCTCCCACCTCGTAGGAAGGACCTGCCCTCCGGTGCTTGTCCTCGTTCTTTTTATACTCGGTCTTAGCCTTCTGTAGATGAGCCCTGATCTTTTTGTGTACAGCCTGTAAGTTCTGTATCTGTCCCAACACTGCAGGTTGATCAGCTACCCCCTCTGGGATGCTGATAGGAAGTATTCGGGCGTCAAACCCATATGTGGCACAGAAGGGTGATACCCCCAGCAAACTATGCCAGGCGTTGTTGTATGCCACCTCGGCCATCCACAACAGGGAGACCCACGAGTCCTGGGCTTCGGCAGCATAGCATCTCAGGTACTTCTTCAGGGTTTGATTGAGCCTTTCCGTCTGCCCATCAGTCTGTGGGTGGAAACTAGTGGAAAGAGAAGACTGGATCTGCATGGCCTGGCACCAGGCCTTCCAGAACCTGGCGATGAATTGTGGGCCCCTATCTGAGATTATGACTTCGGGCACCCCATGCAATCGGATGATGTTGTTCAACAGCAGCTGTGCTGTTTGGCTAGCTGTGGGGAGATTCGTGCACGGAATGAAGTGTCCCATTTTAGTGAGACAGTCTATCACCACCAGGATTGCCGTTTTACCTTGATCCGGAGGAAGACCTGTGATGAAGTCAAGGCTGATAGTTTGCCAAGGCCTTTTAGGTGTAGGCAGAGGCATCAGCAGCCCTTTCTTTTTTCCTGTCTCGTTCTTTGCACGGGCGCACTCCTCGCATGTTCCAACCCATGTGCTTACATCACCCTTGAAGGTCTCCCACCAGAAATGTCGTTGTAGTAATTGTATTGTTTTGCTCACCCCGAGTGACCTGCCAACAAAGTGTTATGACACCACTCGAAAGCCTTTTTCCTCAGGTCAGTATTGGGTAGGTACAATTTGCCATTCTGCATAGGTAGCCCTTGTTTTAAAGTGCGGCCGCTTCCTAGTGTAGCCCACATCACCCATGCATCCGGAGACTTTGCTTGGCGGACCAAATCCAAAAAGGTGTTGGCCTGAACAACACAGACCACCTTCCCTGGATCTATAATCACCTCTAGGGCTTTAACCCCCGGAAGGTTACCTGCTTGATTCTGTCTAGATAGGGTATCGGCTTTTCTGTTCTCTACCCCTGGTCTGTAGGTAATGATGAAGTCGTATTCCGAAAAGAATAACATCCACCTCATCTGTCTTTGTGTGAGGTTCCGGGCAGTTTTCATGTATTGGAGGTTCTTATGATCTGAGAACACTGTGACCGGGAATGCAGCCCCCCAGAGATGTTGACGCCATTCCTGAAAGGCTTTCTTTATCGCTAGCAGCTCTTTCTCGGCTATAGTATAATTCATTTCCGCCGGACTCAATTACTTGGACATATAGGCTACTGGATGTAGCTGCCCTGTGGTTTGGTTTCTCTGTGATAGGATGGCCCCTATCGCTACGTCTGACGCATCCGCTTCCACTATGAATGGATGTTCTGGTTTAGGATGGGCCAAGATCGGGGCAGTGGTAAAAGCTTGCTTCAGGAACACAAAGGCTCTTTCGGCTTCGGTAGACCAAAGAAAAGACACACCTTTTCTGAGTAATTTAGACAGGGGAGACACTACCTGAGAGAACTGAGCAATGAACCTGCGATAATAGTTCGCAAATCCCAGGAAGCTCTGGACGTCTTTTACATTGGACGGAACCGGCCAATCCTGGACGGCCTGAACCTTTCTCTCTGACATCTGCAGTCCAGAGGGGCTCAAGATAACTCCCAGGAATTCCACCTCAGTCACACTGAATTTGCACTTGCTCAGCTTGCAAAAAAGTTTGTTCTCTCCCAACCTCTGAAGTACCTGAGACACATGGTGTCTGTGTATCTCAGCCCTGTCTGAGTAAATGAGTATGTCGTCTATATAGACCACCGCACATACATCCACGAACTCCTTCAGGACATCGTTAAGAAAATACTGAAATGCCGCCGGGGCGTTACACAACCCAAACGGCATAACAGTATATTCGTATAATCCATAACGAGTCTTGAAGGCAGTCTTCCACTCGTTCCCCTCCCTGACGCGTACCAAATGGTATGCGCCCCTCAGATCCAAACGGGTATAGATTTGGGCATCCCTCACTTGATCCAGTAGGACCTAAATGAGGGATAACGGGTATTTATTCTGTACCGTGTTTTTGTTTAGCACTCTGTAGTCTACACAGGCTCTCAAGTCTCCATTTGCTTTTTTAATGAAAAACAAAGGAGAGGCTGCGGGGGATCTGGAGGGTCTGATGAACCCTATAGCAACATAATGATCCAGGTATTCTTTTAAGTGCGCTGTCTCAGGTACGGAGAGCGCATACACACGACAGGAAGGTAGTGTGGCTCCCTCCACCAGATCTATGCGACAATCATAGATCCGGTGTGGGGGCAGTTGTTCTGCTTGAGTTTCACTAAAAACATCCATGAAACGCCTGTATTCAGAGGGAAGAACTACATTTTTTTCCGCTGCAGTAGCCACCACTACCGGGAGAAATAATGCGGCGGCCAGTGATGACTTATCAGTGTTCAGATGCCCTTTGCATTCCTCTGACAAAAACCGGACCTCTTTAGTTTTCCAATTGATCATCGGATTATGGTAGCTTAACCAAGGCATACCCAGAATGACCTCGTATTGCGGTGCCTCTATTATGTTGAGTGTTAGTTCCTCTCTATGCAATCCCTCTTTTCCCTTGAAGGACAACGCTACCACATCTGTCTGTTCAGTTATGAGTCCGGATATCAAAGGTTTCCCATCTACAGCAAGTACCTCCTCAGGGGTTTCTCTAGTTACTCTGTCTAAAGCCAATGAGGTTACTAAACTGCTATCAATGAAGTTTCCTGTGGCCCCTGAGTCAATCATGACTTTGACTTGATGTATCTGCAGTTGGCTCTCTAGACTCATGGGGAGAATGATATGTGTCTCCGAATCCTGCAGGGCCAGAACAGTCAGTGAAGGTATCTTTAATGGCTGAGACGCCCTGGAAGGTTCTAGGGATTTCTCTGTCTCTGCTTCGGATGTACTCACAACCGAAACAGCTATTCTTTTACTCCTGTTCCATACACCAGAGGTCTTAGGTTTGGTCGGGCACTCTTTTACATAATGCCCCTTTTTACCGCAGTATAAGCACAACCCCAACGCTCTACGGTTCTCCTTTTCTTCTTTAGACAAAGGTGCTCGTACTGCTCCTATCTCCATGGGTTCTGAGATAGCTTCAGAGGAAGACAACGCCCTTCGAGGATTAGCCTCAGACCCAGAAGACACCCTGTCCCACCTTCTTCTTTCTCCACCTCTCTCGCTTAATCTACCATCTAAACGCAGGGTTAGATTAATCATATCCGTGCATGTAACAGGTTGAGGGTCTATCTGGGCAATGACATCTTTTAACCCATCTCTCAAACCTTGATAAAAAAGCGACATCCTCTTCTCCTCTGGCCAAGATGTCTCTGCCACTAACCTGTTGAAATCTGTCAAGCATGACACCAGATCCCTCCTACCCTGTCTAAGGGTGAGCAGTTCTCTGTCCGCACTGAATGTGGTAGCACGTCTATCGAAAACTCTTTCAAACTCCGCACAGAACGCAGCCCAATCAGATAATATAGCATCATTATTCCGTATCAGGGGCACAGCCCAATTGGCTGCATCCCCGATCAAATACGAAATGGCAAAAGCTACCCTGGAGTGATGGTTTGGAAATGAGGCCGGTTTGCAAGAGAAATGCAACATGATTTGAGTCAAAAAGACTTGAGTTTTATTTGGATCTCCTGAGTACCTCTCAGGACTAGCCAAAGGAATGGGTGGTGGGACAGTAACCTGCACTTGCGAAGTGGACGCATCAAAGGGGTTTCTGCTTAACCTATCCACCTTGTCTCTCAAATTAGCGGCCTCAGCTTTAGAGGCAGCCAATTCCTGTTGGACCAACAACAAGGCCTGTAAAACATCATCAAGCGAAGCCATTGCAAACACGATCGGATCGGGTGAAGCAGTAGTTCGTGGGCATGTAATTCTGTCCAGAATTTGCTCCACAGGATACGATCGATGCTTACAATGTTCCACCTCCAAACGTCACAACGCCTCTTGTAGAAAAAACACAGAGGGGTTGAGCCATTAGGTGAGGGATAAATAGAACCAGGAAGGGAAAGGGAAGGGCCAGCTGGGAAGGGATTTCCTGTAACGACAAAAACAAACCACTTAGAAATACGCTCTCAAACAAATGGCAACACTCATTTATTCTCGCTAACAGAACTCGGTATACCTTGTGATAATCTAGACACTGCTTTGTGATCATACGTCTCCTCTATCGCCTTCTGGCACCTGACTGGCCTATTGAACACAAAAGATAGGTCAGACACAACACACACCCCAGAGCACTTAAATCGCCTAACAGTTACATCCATGAAAGTGGCATACCAGGACAACAGGCGAGAGACGGTATGACTGGATACCTAATAAGATGCAGCACTCTAACGTAGAAGATAAATTAAATAGTTTCACAAGGATAAGGCAAATAAGGTTTCCTCTTCTGTCAGAAACGGTGGTGTGTGGGAAGCAAGAACCACAACACTCCGCTCTGCACAAAAACACAAAAGAACAGATATGCAAATGACCCTTTCCTGCAGGGTTCGAATAGTTCATCGTAACAGAGTCATAGTTTAATAATTCAAAGTATTACTCAGAGTTCCGCTGTCCATGCACACTCCGAGCATAGCACAGTGACGCGTAGTTTCGACCACCACCGCGCCCCGCACGTTAAATACCCCTCGAGTCTTTCCTCCGCTGGACAATGAGCACAAAGGACTTTCCCTTTAACAGTTCTCCCCTGTAGTTAACATCACTCGGGGGAGGCTTAGAATGGAAACGCGTGGCGAGATACCACCGCGCTCCACTCTATCAATGGCTTGAAAGAACGCGCGGCGAAGCAAGACGCTATCGCCCGCGAACGAGGATTTCCATAAGACAGATCCTACCTGGATCCGCTTCACGCAGGTACAACCACCGACTTCCTTTCCTCCGGTCTCTCCTCCGACCAGCCGCGGCATGCAGCGGCTCCCGACCTCTGCAGACAACAATACGAATTACACGCAACAGGAAGCGTGTAAAGGCAGCATAAGTACTTCCCCTATCGAGGAGTCTGGGAGTTGTAGTCCCCCTCCGATACCGTCTCACTTGTTCTGCTGCTATTGCACACTTCCTTATTATTCGTGCACAGACAATGCAGGCGCAATGACCTGAGAACCTGACAGCGTGTGCCTACAGCAGAGGCGGGTGTCAGCACCAGACACATTTGTCAGCAGCAGAGGCATGTGTCAGCAGCAGAGGCGTATGTCAGAGGTATGTGTCAGCAGCAGAGGCGTGTGTCAGACGCATGTGTCAGAGGCGTGTATCAGCAGCTGAGTCGTAAACCTGCAGCAGAGGCATGTGTCAGCAGCAGAGGCAGGTGTCAGCATCAGAGGCGTGTGTCAGCAGCAGAGGCATGAGTCAGCAGTAGAGGCATGTGTCTGCAGTAGAGGCGTGTGCCAGCAGCAGAGGTGTGTGCTAGCAGCAGAGGCGTGTTCCAGCAGAAGAGACGTGTGTCTGCAGCAGAGGCAGGTGTGTGCAGCAGAGGCATGTGTCAGCAGCAGAGGCTTTTATCTGCAGCAGAAGCATATGTCATAGGCATATGTCAGCAGAAGAGGCGAGTGTAAGCAGCAGAGGCATATGTCAGTAGGAGAGGCATGTGTAAGCAGCAAAAGCATGTGTCAGCAGCAGAGGCATGTGTATGCAAGAGAGACATGTGTCAGCAGCAGAACTGAATGTCAGCAGAAGAGGCGTGTGTCAGAAGCAGAGGCGTGTGTCAGATGCAGAGGCATGTCTCAGCAGCAGAGGAATGTTTCAGCAGAAGAGGCATGTGTCAGAGGCATATGTCTACAACAGAGGCCTGTGCCTGCAGCAGAGGCATGTGTCAGCAGCAGAGGCATGTGTCTGCAGCAGAGGTCTGTGTCAGCAGCAGAGGTCTCAGAGTATTCTGTGTCTGCAGCAGAGGCAGGTGTCAGAAGGAGAGGTGGATATCAGATACAGATGCCTGTGTCAGAGGCATGTGTCATCAGCAGAGGTGTGTGTCTGCAGCAAAGGCATGTGTCTGCAGCAGAGGTATGTGTCAGCAGCAGAGGCATGTGTAAGCAGCAGAGGAATGTGTCTGCAGCAGAGGCATGTGTCAGCAGCAGAGGCGTGTTTCAGCAGCAGAGGCATGTGTCTTCAGCAGAGGCTTGTGTCACAAGGTGCCAACAGCAGAGGCATGTGTCAGCAGCAGAGGCATGCGTCAGCAACAGAGGCATGTGTCAGCAGTAGATGCCTGTGTCAGAGGCAAATATCAGCAGCAGAGGTGTGTGTCTGCAGCAGAGGCATGTGTCAGCAGCAAAAGTGTGTGTCAGCAGCAGAGGCGTATGTCAGCAGCAGAGGCGTGTGTCAGAAGCAGAGGCATGTATCCGCAGCAGAAAAGTGTGTCAGTAGCAGAGGCGTTTGTCAGAGTTATCTGTCAGCAGCAAAGGCGTGTGTCAAAAGCATGTGTCAGCAGCAAAGAAGTATGTTAGAGGAGTGTGCCAGTAGCAGAGGCATGTTTCAGCAGCAGAGGTGTGTTTGACCAGCAAAGACATGTGTCAGCAGCAGAGACATGTGTCTGCAGCAGCGGTGTATGTCAACAGCAAAGGCATGTGTCAGCAGCAGAGGCATCTATCAGAAGCACGTGTCAGCAGCAGAGCCATGTGTCTGCAGTAGAAGCATTTGGCTGGAGGAGGAGCATGTGTCTACAGCAGAGGTGTATGTCTGCAGCAAAGGCGTGTGTCTGCAGCAGAGACATGTATCTGCAGCAGAGGGGTGTGTCAGCAACAGAGGCATGTGTCACCAGCAGAGGGGTGTGTCAGCAGCAGAGGCATGTGTTACCAGCAAAGGCATGTGTCTGCTGCAGATGGATGTGTATGCAGAAGTGGCATGTGTCATCAGCAGAGGCATGTGCCAGAGGCTTGTGTCAGGCATGTGTCAGCAGCAGAGGTGTCTTTCAGAGGCATGTGTCAACAGCAGAGGCCTATATCAGTGGCATGAGTCGGCAGCGGAGGCATGTAGGAGAGGCATGTGTCAGAGGCATGTCTGCAGCAGAGACATGTGTCTGCAGCAGAGGCATGTGTCTGCAGCAGAGGGGTCTGTCAGCAGCAGAGGCATGTGTCTGCAGCAGAGGTGTGTGTCAGCAGCAGAGACATGTATCAGAGGCAGTGTCAGCAGCAGAGCCATGTGTCTTCAGCAGAGGCATGTGTCTGCAGTAGAAATGCGTGTCTGCAGCAGAGGCATGTGTCTGTAGCAGAGGTGTCTGTCAGCAGCAGAGACGTGGGTCCGCAGCAGAGGGGTGTGTCAGAGACATGTGTCAGCAGTAGAGGTGTGTGCTTGCAGCAGAGGCATGTGTCAGCAGCAGAAGCATGTGTCTGTGGCACATGCATGTGTCAGCTGCAGAGGCGTGTTTCAGCTGCTGAGGCATGTGTCTGCAGCAGAGGTGTGTGTCAGCAGAAGATGCAGGTGTCAGCAGCAGAGGTGTGTGTCAGTAACAGAGGCATGTGTCAGCAGCAGATGCCTGTGTCAGATGCATGTTTTAGCAGCATAGGTGCGTGTCTGCAGCAGAGGCATGTGTCTGTAGTAGAGGCGTGTCTGTCAGCAGCAGAGGCATGAGTCAGCAGCAGGGGGGTGTCAGCAGCAGAGGCATGTGTCTGCAGCAGAGGGATGTGCCAGAGGCATGTGTTAGCAGCAGAGGCATGTTTTAGCAGCAGAGGCATGTTTTAGCAGCAGAGGCATGTTTCAGCAGCAGAGGCATGTGTCTTCAGCAGAGGCTTGTGTCAGCAGGTGCCAACAGCAGAGGCATGTGTCAGCAGCAGAGGCATTTTTCAGCAGCAGAGGTGTGTTTCACCAGCAAAGGCATGTGTCAGCAGCAGAGACATGTGTTTGCAGCAGCGGTTTAAGTCAACAGCAAAGGCATGTGTCAGCAGCAGAGGCATCTATCAGAAGCACGTGTCAGCAGCAGAGCCATGTGTCTGCAGTAGAAGCATTTGCCTGGAGGAGGGGCATGTGGCTACAGCAGAGGTGTATGTCTGCAGCAAAGGTGTGTGTCTGCAGCAGAGACATGTATCTGCAGCAGAGGTGTGTCAGCAGCAGAGGCATGTGTCACCAGCAGAGGGGTGTGTCAGCAGCAGAGGCATGTGTCACCAGCAAAGGCATGTGTCTGCAGCAGATGGATGTGTATGCAGAAGTGGCATGTGTCATCAGCAGAGGCATGTGCCAGAGGCATGTGTCAGTAGCAAAGGCATGTGTCAGGCATGTGTCCGCAGCAGAGGTGTCTTTCAGAGGCATGTGTCAACAGCAGAGGCCTATATCAGTGGCATGAGTCGGCAGCGGAGGCATCTGTCAGCAGCAGAGGCATGTAGCAGAGCCACGTCTGCAACAGAGGCAAATGTCTGCAGCAGAGGCATGTGTCTGCAGCAGAGGTGTGTGTCAGCAGCAGAGGCATGTGTCTGCAGCAGAGGTGTGTGTCAGCAGCCGAGACATGTATCAAAGGCAGTGTCAGAAGCAGAAGCCATGTGTCTTCAGCAGAGGCATGTGTCTGCAGTAGAAATGCGTGTCTGCAGCAGAGGCGTTTGTCTGTAGCAGAGGTGTCTGTCAGCAGCAGAGATGTGTGTCAGCAGCAGAAAGGTGTGTCAGAGGCATGTGTTAGCAGTAGAGGTGTGTGCTTGCAGCAGAGGCATGTGTCAGCAGCAGAAGCATGTGTCTGCGGCACATGCATTTGTCAGCAGCAGAGGCGTGTTTCAGCTGCTGAGGCATGTGTCTGCAGCAGAGGTGTGTGTCAGCAGAAGATGCAGGTGTCAGCAGCAGAGGTGTGTGTCAGTAACAGAGGCATGTGTCAGCAGCAGATGCCTGTGTCAGAGCCATGTTTAAGCAGCATAGGTGTGTGTCTGCAGCAGAGGCATGTGTCTGCAGTAGAGGCATGTGTCTGCAGCAGACGTCTGTGTCAGCAGCAGAGGTCTCAGAGTATTCTGTGTCTGCAGCAGAGGCAGGTGTCAGCAGGAGAGGTGGATATCAGATACAGATGCCTGTGTCAGAGGCATGTGTCATCAGCAGAGGTGTGTGTCTGCAGCAAAGGCATGTGTCTGCAGCAGAGGTATGTGTCAGCAGCAGAGGCATGTGTAAGCAGCAGAGGAATGTGTCTGCAGCAGAGGCATGTGTCAGCAGCAGAGGCGTGTTTCAGCAGCAGAGGCATGTGTCTTCAGCAGAGGCTTGTGTCACAAGGTGCCAACAGCAGAGGCATGTGTCAGCAGCAGAGGCATGCGTCAGCAACAGAGGCATGTGTCAGCAGTAGATGCCTGTGTCAGAGGCATATATCAGCAGCAGAGGTGTGTGTCTGCAGCAGAGGCATGTGTCAGCAGCAAAAGTGTGTGTCAGCAGCAGAGGCGTATGTCAGCAGCAGAGGCGTGTGTCAGAAGCAGAGGCATGTATCCGCAGCAGAAAAGTGTGTCAGTAGCAGAGGCGTTTGTCAGAGTTATCTGTCAGCAGCAAAGGCGTGTGTCAAAAGCATGTGTCAGCAGCAAAGAAGTATGTTAGAGGAGTGTGCCAGTAGCAGAGGCATGTTTCAGCAGCAGAGGTGTGTTTGACCAGCAAAGGCATGTGTCAGCAGCAGAGACATGTGTCTGCAGCAGCGGTGTATGTCAACAGCAAAGGCATGTGTCAGCAGCAGAGGCATCTATCAGAAGCACGTGTCAGCAGCAGAGCCATGTGTCTGCAGTAGAAGCATTTGTCTGGAGGAGGAGCATGTGTCTACAGCAGAGGTGTATGTCTGCAGCAAAGGCGTGTGTCTGCAGCAGAGACATGTATCTGCAGCAGAGGGGTGTGTCAGCAGCAGAGGCATGTGTCACCAGCAGAGGGGTGTGTCAGCAGCAGAGGCATGTGTTACCAGCAAAGGCATGTGTCTGCTGCAGATGGATGTGTATGCAGAAGTGGCATGTGTCATCAGCAGAGGCATGTGCCAGAGGCTTGTGTCAGGCATGTGTCAGCAGCAGAGGTGTCTTTCAGAGGCATGTGTCAACAGCAGAGGCCTATATCAGTGGCATGAGTCAGCAGCGGAGGCATCTGTCAGCAGCAGAGGCATGTAGGAGAGGCATGTGTCAGAGGCATGTCTCCAGCAGAGACATGTGTCTGCAGCAGAGGCATGTGTCTGCAGCAGAGGGGTCTGTCAGCAGCAGAGGCATGTGTCTGCAGCAGAGGTGTGTGTCAGCAGCAGAGACATGTATCAGAGGCAGTGTCAGCAGCAGAGCCATGTGTCTTCAGCAGAGGCATGTGTCTGCAGTAGAAATGCGTGTCTGCAGCAGAGGCATGTGTCTGTAGCAGAGGTGTCTGTCAGCAGCAGAGACGTGGGTCAGCAGCAGAGGGGTGTGTCAGAGGCATGTGTCAGCAGTAGAGGTGTGTGCTTGCTGCAGAGGCATGTGTCAGCAGCAGAAGCATGTTTTCTGCGGCACATGCATGTGTCAGCTGCAGAGGCGTGTTTCAGCTGCTGAGGCATGTGTCTGCAGCAGAGGTGTGTGTCAGCAGAAGATGCAGGTGTCAGCAGCAGAGGTGTGTGTCAGTAACAGAGGCATGTGTCAGCAGCAGATGCCTGTGTCAGATGCATGTTTTAGCAGCATAGGTGCGTGTCTGCAGCAGAGGCATGTGTCTGTAGTAGAGGCGTGTCTGTCAGCAGCAGAGGCATGAGTCAGCAGCAGGGGGGGTGTCAGCAGCAGAGGCATGTGTCTGCAGCAGAGGGATGTGCCAGAGGCATGTGTTAGCAGCAGAGGCATGTTTTAGCAGCAGAGGCATGTTTCAGCAGCAGAGGCATGTGTCTTCAGCAGAGGCTTGTGTCAGCAGGTGCCAACAGCAGAGGCATGTGTCAGCAGCAGAGGCATTTTTCAGCAGCAGAGGTGTGTTTCACCAGCAAAGGCATGTGTCAGCAGCAGAGACATGTGTTTGCAGCAGCGGTTTATGTCAACAGCAAAGGCATGTGTCAGCAGCAGAGGCATCTATCAGAAGCACGTGTCAGCAGCAGAGCCATGTGTCTGCAGTAGAAGCATTTGCCTGGAGGAGGGGCATGTGTCTACAGCAGAGGTGTATGTCTGCAGCAAAGGTGTGTGTCTGCAGCAGAGACATGTATCTGCAGCAGAGGTGTGTCAGCAGCAGAGGCATGTGTCACCAGCAGAGGGGTGTGTCAGCAGCAGAGGCATGTGTCACCAGCAAAGGCATGTGTCTGCAGCAGATGGATGTGTATGCAGAAGTGGCATGTGTCATCAGCAGAGGCATGTGCCAGAGGCATGTGTCAGTAGCAAAGGCATGTGTCCGCAGCAGAGGTGTCTTTCAGAGGCATGTGTCAACAGCAGAGGCCTATATCAGTGGCATGAGTCGGCAGCGGAGGCATCTGTCAGCAGCAGAGGCATGTAGCAGAGGCATGTCTGCAACAGAGGCATGTGTCTGCAGCAGAGGCATGTGTCTGCAGCAGAGGTGTGTGTCAGCAGCAGAGGCATGTGTCTTCAGCAGAGGCTTGTGTCAGCAGGTGCCAACAGCAGAGGCATGTGTCAGCAGCAGAGGCATTTTTCAGCAGCAGAGGTGTGTTTCACCAGCAAAGGCATGTGTCAGCAGCAGAGACATGTGTTTGCAGCAGCGGTTTATGTCAACAGCAAAGGCATGTGTCAGCAGCAGAGGCATCTATCAGAAGCACGTGTCAGCAGCAGAGCCATGTGTCTGCAGTAGAAGCATTTGCCTGGAGGAGGGGCATGTGTCTACAGCAGAGGTGTATGTCTGCAGAAAAGGTGTGTGTCTGCAGCAGAGACATGTATCTGCAGCAGAGGTGTGTCAGCAGCAGAGGCATGTGTCACCAGCAGAGGGGTGTGTCAGCAGCAGAGGCATGTGTCACCAGCAAAGGCATGTGTCTGCAGCAGATGGATGTGTATGCAGAAGTGGCATGTGTCATCAGCAGAGGCATGTGCCAGAGGCATGTGTCAGTAGCAAAGGCATGTGTCAGGCATGTGTCCGCAGCAGAGGTGTCTTTCAGAGGCATGTGTCAACAGCAGAGGCCTATATCAGTGGCATGAGTCGGCAGCGGAGGCATCTGTCAGCAGCAGAGGCATGTAGCAGAGGCATGTCTGCAACAGAGGCATGTGTCTGCAGCAGAGGCATGTGTCTGCAGCAGAGGTGTGTGTCAGCAGCAGAGGCATGTGTCTGCAGCAGAGGTGTGTGTCAGCAGCCGAGACATGTATCAAAGGCAGTGTCAGAAGCAAGAGCCATGTGTCTTCAGCAGAGGCATGTGTCTGCAGTAGAAATGCGTGTCTGCAGCAGAGGCGTTTGTCTGTAGCAGAGGTGTCTGTCAGCAGCAGAGATGTGTGTCAGCAGCAGAAAGGTGTGTCAGAGGCATGTGTTAGCAGTAGAGGTGTGTGCTTGCAGCAGAGGCATGTGTCAGCAGCAGAAGCATGTGTCTGCGGCACATGCATTTGTCAGCAGCAGAGGCGTGTTTCAGCTGCTGAGGCATGTGTCTGCAGCAGAGGTGTGTGTCAGCAGAAGATGCAGGTGTCAGCAGCAGAGGTGTGTGTCAGTAACAGAGGCATGTGTCAGCAGCAGATGCCTGTGTCAGAGCCATGTTTAAGCAGCATAGGTGTGTGTCTGCAGCAGAGGCATGTGTCTGCAGTAGAGGCATGTGTCAGCAGCAGAGGCATGAGTCAGCAGCAGGGGGGTGTCAGCAGCTGAGGCATGTGTCTGCAGCAGAGGTATGTGCCAGAGGCATGTGTTAGCAGCAGAGGCATGTGTTAGCAGCAGAGGCATGTGTCTGCAGCAGAGACATGTGTCTGCATCAGAGGTTTGTGTCAGCAGCAGAGGCATATGTCAGCAGCAGAGGCAAGTAATAGAGGCAAGTGTCAGCAGCCGAGCCATGTGTCTGCAGCAGAGGTATGTGTCAGCAGCAAAAGTGTGTTAGCAGCAGAGGCATGTGTCAGCAGCAGAGGCGTGTGTCAGCAGCAGAGTTGTGTGCCTTCAGCAGCAGAGTCATGTGTCAGCAGGAGAGGCATGTGTCAGCAGCAGAGACGTGTGTCAGAAGCAGAGGCGTGTGTCAGCAGCAGAGGTGTGGGCCAATGGCAGAGGCATGTGTCAGTAGTTGAGGCTTGTCAGCAGCTGAGGCATGTGTCAGCAGCAGAAAAGTATGTCAGCAGCAGAGGCGTATGTCAGACGGATGTGTCAGCAGCAGAGGCATATGTCAGAGGTATGTGTCAGCATCAGAGGCGTGTGTCAGAGGCATGTGTCAGCAGCAGAGGTGGGTGAGTGCAGCAGTGGTTTCATCAGCATCAGAGGCATATGTCATAGGCATGTGTCAGCATCAGTGGTGTGTGTAAGCAGCAGAGGCATGTGTCAGCTGCAAAAGCATGTGTCAGCAGCAGAGGCATGTGTGAGCAGCAGAGGAATGCACCAGCAGCCGAGGCATGTGTCTGCAGCAGAGGCATGTGTCAGCAGCAGAGGCATGTATCTATAGCAGAGACATGCGTCAGCAGCAGAGGTGAATATCAGCAACAGGGGTGTGTATCAGAAGCATAGGCATGTGTCAGAAGCAGAGGCATTTGTTAGCAGTTGAGGCATGTGTCAGCAGCTGAGGCATGTGTAAGTGGCAGAGGTGTATTTCAGCAGCAGAGGCGTGTTTCAGCAGTTGAGGCATGTTTCAGAGATATGTGTCTGCAGCACAGGCATATGTCTGCAGCAAAGGTGTGTGTCAGCAGCGCGGGTGTGTGTCTGTAGCAGAGGCAGGTGTCAGCAGCCGAGGCAAGTGTCAGTGGTTGAGGCATGTGACAGCAGCAGAGGCGTGTGTCAGCAGCAGAGTCATGAGTCAGAGGCTTGTGTCATCAGCAGAGACATGTGTCAGCAGCACAGGAATGTGTCAAAGGCAGGTGTCTGTAGCAGAGGCATGTGTCATCAGCAGAAGCATGTTTCAGAGACAGGTGTCAGTAGCATAGACATGTGTCTGCAGCAGAGGCACGTGTCAGCAGCAGAGTCGTGTTTCAGCAGCAGAGATGTGTGTCTTCAACAGAGGCGTGTGTCAGCAGCAGAGGCATGTGTCAGCAGCAAAGGCATGTGTCTGCAGCAGATGCATGTGTCTGCAGCAGAGGCATGTGTCAGCAGCACAGGCATGTGTCCGCAGTTGAGGCATGTGTAAGCAGCTGAGGAGGCATGTGTCAGCAGCAGAAAAGCTTGAAAGCAGGAGAGGCACATGTCAGAGGCATGTGTCAGCAGCAGAGGCATGTGTTTGCAGCTGAGGTGTGTATCAGCAGCAGAGACTTGTGTCTGCAGCAGAGGTTTGTGACAATAGCAGATGTCTGTGTTAGCAGCAGAAGCATGTATCAGAAGCAGAGACATGTATCAGCAGCAGAGCCATGTGTCTACAGCAGAGGGATGTGTCTGCAGCAGATGTGGGTGTCTGCAGCAGAGGCGTGTGTCTGCATCAGAGGCATATGTCGGCAGCAGGTGTATGTTTCAGCAGCAGAGGCGTGTGTCAGCAGCAGAGGCATGTTTCAGCAGCAGAGGCATGTGTCAGCATCAGAGGCATGTATCAGAGGCAAGTGTCAGCAGCAGAGCCATGTGCCTGTAGCAGAGGTATGTGTCAGCAGCAAAAGTGTGTGTCAGCAGCAGAGGCATGTGTCAGCAGCAGAGTTGAGTGTTAGCAGCAGAGGCATGTGTAAGCAGCAGAGGAGTGTGTCAGCAGCAGATGCATGTGTCAGCAGCAAATGTGCGTGTCAGCAGCAAAGGCATGTGTCAGCAGCAGAGGTGTGTGTCTGCAGTAGAGTATGTCAGAGGTATGTGTCAGCAGCAGAGGCGTGCATAAGCAGCCGAGTCGTGTACCTGCAGCAGAGGCATGTATCAGCAGCAGAGGCAGGTGTCAGCAGCAGAGGTGTGGGTCAGCAGCAGAGGCAGTTGTTAGCAGCAGAGGCATGTGTCTGCAGCAGAGGCGTGTGTCAGCAGCAGAGGCATGTGTAAGCAGTAGAGATGTGTGTCAGCAGCAGAGGCATGTGTCTGCAGCAGAGGCATGTGTCAGCAGCAGATGCATGTGTCTGCAGCAGAGGCATGTGTCAGCAGCAGAGGCATGTGTATGCAACAGGGACATGTGTCAGCAGCAGAACTGAATGTCAGCAGAAGAGGCGTGTATCAGAAGCAGAGGCGTGTGTCAGATGCAGAGGCATGTGTCAGCAGCTGAGGCATGTGTCAGCAGCAGAGGCATGTCTCAGCAGCAGAGGAATGTTTCAGCAGCAGAGGCATGTGTCAGATGCATGTGTCTACAACAGAGGCCTGTGCCTGCAGCAGAGGCATGTGTCAGCAGCAGAGGCATGTGTCTGCAGCAGAGGTATGTGTCAGCAGCAGAGGCGTGTGTCTGAAGCAGAGGTATGTGTCAGCAGCAAAGGCATGTGTAAGCAGCAGAGGCATGTTTCTGCAGCAGAGGCATGTGTCAGCATCAGAGGCGTGTTTCAGCAGCAGAGGCATGTGTCTTCAGCAGAGGCTTGTGTCAGCAGGTGCCAACAGCAGAGGCATGTGTCAGGAGCAGAGGCATGCGTCAGCAACAGAGGCATGTGTCAGCAGCAGATGCCTGTGTCAGAGTTATAAATCAGCAGCAGAGGTGTGTGTCTACAGCAGAGGCGTGTTTCAGCAGCAAAAGCATGTGTCAGCAGCAGAGGCGTATGTCAGCAGCAGAGGCGTGTGTCAGAAGCAGAGGCATGTGTCAGCAGCAGAAAAGGGTGTCAGTAGCAGAGGCGCATGTCAGAGTTATCTGTCAGCAGCAAAGGCGTGTGTCAAAAGCATGTGTCAGCAGCAGAGAAGTATGTTATAGGAGTGTGCCAGCAGCAGAGGCATGTTTCAGCAGCAGAGGTGTGTTTCACCAGCAAAGGCATGTGTCAGCAGCAGAGACATGTGTCTGCAGCAGCGGTTTATGTTAACAGCAAAGGCATGTGTCAGCAGCAGAGGCATCTATCAGAGGCACGTGTCAGCAGCAGAGCCATGTGTCTGCAGTAGAGGCATTTGTCTGCAGGAGGGGCATGTGTCTACAGCAGAGGTGTATGTCTGCAGCAAAGGTGTCTGTCCGCAGCAGAGACATGTATCTGCAGCAGAGGGGTGTGTCAGCAGCAGAGGCATGTGTCAGCATCAGAGGCATGTATCAGAGGCAAGTGTCAGCAGCAGAGCCATGTGCCTGTAGCAGAGGTATGTGTCAGCAGCAAAAGTGTGTGGCAGCAGCAGAGGCATGTGTCAGCAGCAGAGTTGAGTGTTAGCAGCAGAGGCATGTGTAAGCATCAGAGGAGTGTGTCAGCAGCAGATGCATGTGTCAGCAGCAAATGTGTGTGTCAGCAGCAGATGCATGTGTCAGCAGCAGAGGTGTGTGTCTGCAGTAGAGTATGTCAGAGGTATGTGTCAGCAGCAGAGGCGTGTATCAGCAGCCGAGTCGTGTACCTGCAGCAGAGGTGTTGGACTTGGCCCTTCTGGCAGGTTCACCCCTGAACTTTTTGCCTTGAATTATAGTGATTTCTGGTCTTTGCGCACTTTGACACTGTGGCGCAGTGTAAAGTGTGTGCTCTCCCTGAGTGCGTGGAGTGAGATTGGCCTGCCCTCCCATAGGAATGCATGGGGAATGTCTGTGTCCCTGGTAGTTCCTGATGCGTGAGGCGTGCATGCTCAAGTTTGGTATGTGCGAACTCGTGAGAGTGAATGCTGCGCAATGGTATGTGCGGCGTGTATGTGTCTTGTGCGGAAGCGCCACTTCTAGGAGTTGGCATATTAGTGTAAAATATGCCTGGCGTGTGATTGGCTGGAGCTGGCTGGGATGCCAGGCTCCAGGAAGTCTGTGTGGGTCTGCCCCGGTGGTGAATGGAGAGATTAGCATGCTGATGTGAGGGAGGGGCTGCGCCTGTGTCCTGAATGAGGCTGGGTTTCCCCCACACAATGCTGGCTCTGCCCCCTGTGGTGCGACTGATGACCCTAGCCTGCCTGATGAATGAAAGGGGTGGTTGAGCCATCAACAGTGCTCACAGACCAGCTGCGACTGGTTCTGCCCCCACCCTGCACCTACAGACAAAAGAAAAGGTGTATAAAAGAGGGGCTGTGACCCCATGAAAATGCTCTTGTTCTTGTTGACACTTGAATCTGCCAGGGGCATGCTGCTGCTGGGGCCCAGGGGAAGGCTTGCCCTCCCTGGGCCCTGCCCAGCCCCTGGACTACTGAGGTCCTGGACCCCTGAAGGACTTTGCCGTTTTCCTGCGTGCCTAGCGCTTTCCTTTGGCCCCTAGCGCCTGGGAGCGCTTTATTTGGGGCCTTTAGCGCTTGAGAACGCTTTATTTTGTCCTAGCGCCTGGGAGCGCTTTCATGTCCTTTAGCGCTGGGAGCGCTTTATTTTCATTTGGGCCTTTGCTGAAACCCTAGACCAGGGGGAGCTTTATGGCCTGCTAGCACCCGGAGCGCTTTTCTCACCTTGGACCGGTGCCCACCCGGCAGTTCTCGCCCTCTTCTTCTTCCCCCGGGATTTGCCTCAGCAGGGTGACCAGAGCCGAGGAGGGAGGCTCGTCAGGGAGGCCGCTCTGCTATTGGCTGCCGAGTCAGCCCATGCCCAGAGAGAGAGAGGGGCAGGAAGTCTCTCCCAACACAGCCCGGAGCCGAGAAAGGAAGCCTATAAGCCGGTGAGTGGGGGGCCGGTGTCAAGAAGCAATGAGGAGGGCGTCGGGGCACTTTGCCGGTGCCCGCCCCTCCAGGCCCCCAAGCGTACCCCTTCCCTTGTCTGGACCGGCTGCGGTGTACGCATCTCACACCACATGCGTGAGATTTGGTAGGGTCCATTGCCGGTAATCGTACGGAGCGCACAGGAGCGTTCCAGAGGGCCCAGACTTAGAAAACACAGTACCTGGGCCCTAAAGATCAGAGAAGGGGTCATTGCCTTTTTGAGTCCCCGGGAAGAGTCCCCAGGAGGGGGACTCCAGCAAAGAGGCTCACAGTTCTTTTCAGAGCCCTGAGAGGATCAAAAGTGCCAGTTATTCAGGAGCCCTGAGAGGCTCCTACATTTCAAGGGGCATTTATTGATTTCGAGTCCCCAGAGGGGGGACTCCAACGTTTGTGCCACATTTCTCTTGAGTGCCCCCATTGTTGGCTAAGAGCCCAGAGAGGCTCTTGGGTGATATTGCATTTGTTTAGGGCCACGAGGCCCCCAGCCCACAGTTTGCCAGAGCCTGAGAGGCTCCAACGTTGTCCCCACCAGCATTGCTTTACAACTGCCCAGCACTTTGTGGGCAGTTGCCACGTTTAGGCCCCCTGACACTGGGACACAGGGCGTCCTAGCCCTAGAGAGGCCAGTTGGCCTAGGGACAGTCACAGGTGGTGACTAATGTGAGTTCTGGCGCATCTATGATTTATGTGCCAATGTGATTACTGCGCAATTGTTATTGCTACACCTCTGAATGCATTGTTGATGCATCACGTGTTTTCCCTCCTTACACCTCTGAATGTATTGTTGATGCATCATGTGTTATGTTCCTATTCTTATACCCCTACAGGTATTGTGATACTTAGGGGGTTGTTCTCGCTAGTACAGGTGGTGCTAGTGAGGTCCTAGTTCCCTGCGTGACCTGTTCCTAAGGTGGTTAGGATTGCGTAGGTGGTACTTACCTTTACCAGTATTTACTGGTTGTGTGCTTTATGTTCTATTTTCTTGCTACAGTGATTTTACATTCTATATTCTATGTCCTAAGTGCTAATTCTACCTAGTGCTAAGTTCTAAAAGTGCTGATTCCTGACTGTGGTCCATGTGGCCCTGTCTTGTACATATCCCCTGTAAATTCTGCCCGTGCCTGTTGGCACATTGTAAAATGTGTGTTTTTACCTAATGAGTTTTGGTGTAATACAAAGGCTATTTTTTATATAACCTTGTGTGGAGTTTCCTTTGTGGTGGGCCTTGGGTGTTGTTGCTGGGGTGCATGCGCAAATACTTAACTCACATCGCCTCCAAGTTTAGCCTTGCTGCTCGCGCCACGTTACCTAGAGGGTGAGCAGGGGTTATCTTGGCTTGTAACTCCCTTGCCCTGACTTAGGAGTGGTGGTCTCTGACTGACTTTGGCGCAAGCCCTGGCCAGCCAGGGATCCCATTTCTAACATTGGACGCAGCGGTGAGGATAAGGATTTGTGTTTGCGTTGTACCACAGTGGCAACTGGCCGCACTACAAAACTCTGCATTTTAGATAAATCACATGTTGGGGATTATTGTATGGAGTTTGCTAAAAATGTCATTTCTGTGGAAATGTGGTTCTTGTGCACTTTGAGTTAGGTGCCCCTAGCTCGGGAGGGTAGATCATCCCCCTAAGTGCAGTGTGTTTTCTGGATTCACCAGGAGGGTGGGATCCAGTGGTGGCAGCATTAATGGGTTCAGTGCATGTGTCCCCCGTCCCTGTCCTGGAGTAATGGTACCTGTGTCACGTGTGGTCAGGTTGAGAAATCAGGGGTGGTAGAAACTGCCTTACCAGTCTGGGGAGGGGTGTGTGGACGAATGGTGTGTTGCACTGGGCAAGTGGTGTGAGTTCTCTGGATGGGGAGCTTGCTGAATGCTTGTGTACTCTTGTTTTGCTCAGATACCTAAAGTTCCGTGTGTTAAACTTTTCCCAAGAACGTCTGCAGACGGTGGAGCCTGCTTTTGATTTCTGTGGTCTATTTAGAGACAGATGTTTGGAGTTGGTAATATTCTGGGAGGAGAGAGGCATAGGGAATGGAGTGATTCCAGAAGGAGTGGCTGAGGTGTCTTCCAGCCCAGTGTGGTGGAAGAGGTTGTGTAGCCCAGCTAGGTCTCGGTGTAGGGGCTCACGTCCTGTCTCAAGAGGAGAAGGAGTGGGTGGGATTGCATGTCTTCAGGTGCCCGAAACCCAGTGTCAGGGCCTGGAATGTTTCTGAAGGGAACGTCAGGTCGGGGGTGCTCCACT
>NW_028252777.1:0-3000 GCF_964263255.1 Lissotriton vulgaris
ATTGAGGTGAAAAGAGCCGGTGAAACGCCAGAATCAAGCAGTGTGCAGGTCGCGGGAGCAGGCTACTAAACAGCAAAAGAACTAGCTCTGGAACAGCGTTTCCACCCGCCTTGCCCCCGGCCCCGCCCGGCGATAACCTCACGGAAGCCTGCACGGGAGTCTGCTTGATGAGCCTGCCAAACGTCCTCGCACGTCTTCCTCACCTGGTCCCTTGTTGGTTGGCTCGCTGGGAGTGAGCGGATTGCGGACTAGCTGTGGCACTGGGACTAGCTGTGCTGTGCAGGACGCCGCCGGGAGGAGTCACAGCGGAGCTGTGGCAGCCACAGAGCAGAGAAGAGGAAAAGTGACTGCGGCTGACACCTGCGGCTGTCAGCTGCTGGAGCAGGTGCGGAGGGGGGGGCTGCCGGCATTGGAGAAAGCCAAGACCAGGCTGTGATCAGGAGGCTGGGCTTCTGCCAAGACAGCTGCTCGTGTTTTGCTCGTGTTTTGCTCTGTTGCAGGGAGCCGTTTGTCAGTACAGGCCAGCTTGCTGACACGCCGCAGGTCCTTTACTGCTGGGACATTGCTGGGACACTGCTGAGACACTGCTGAGACCCTGCTGAGACCCCGACTCATTACCTGATACCTGTCACTACTGAGCAGGTAAAGCAGGTAAAGCAGGTAAAGTAGGAAAATCGGAGACGGAGACGGGGGGAGCTGCGGGCCCCGCCTCGACCTTGGCTTCATAGCACAATTCCGCAACAGAAGCTGCAGTTGACAGCGAGGAGGAGAGGAGGAGAGGAGGAGTGGACCTGCCGCCCGCACCACTCGGTCGTCAGGGCATCGATTAGTACACCAGAGGTGAGCCTTTAGCGCTATTTTGTAATTGAACCACCTCCATCAATCAGTTTCTGGTTCAGAGACTACCAACCCCCAGGCTTGGTTGGTTACCCAACACCAATACCAACTACTCTAGCCTAGGTTTACTGGCGGGGTGCGTCACGTGGGCTGGCCTGTGCCTGTTGTGTTGACAGGGGTCAAAGTTGGAGCAACCAGAAAAAAAACCTGCTCAAACGGCACCGACAGGGCAGGGCTGACAAGGAGACTTGTCTACTGGGTCCTGCTTGACACCACTTAAATCTATCTATTAATTCGCAACTAAGGGGCTGCGCCCATAAAATTAGATCAGGAAGGATACGAGGAGGCCCAACAGGCAAAGGAAAAAAACGCAAGCAAACGGATAAGACACCCGAGGAAACTAAAGGGTCTCCACCAGCCAAACAGAGCTCCTTAATAGACATAACGTCGGACAAATCAACTTCTAACAACTTAAGAAGTGACTCTACGGCTAACGCAGAAAGGAGAAAAAAAAAACAATCTTCATACCAACCCAAAATCTATACAAAATTCTGTTTCCTAAAAAACGCAGGGGACACCTTATTCTCAAAGATCAATGAGGAATTAGAATTAAGTATGGGCGAATTTTGTGAATCTCGCGTTCGCGAATTTTGCGGATTTGCGAATTCGCAATCCGCAAAATCCGCGAATTCTCGCGAATTTGCGGATTTTTTTTTTTTTGTGTTCGCAAGTGTTTCTGCCAGTTCGCGAGGATTTGGTACTAGTTCGCAATTGCGAACTTACTTGTCGGCTCGCAACGGTCGCGACTATGTTGTTTCTACGTCTGGTTCATCATCACAGCCTCCCAGCACCCTCTGTTTCACCACTGGCACCCTCTCTTTGACCCATGCCACCCTCTGTTACATCAATGCCACCCTCTGGTTCATCATCACTGTAGAAGATGGGGGGGAAAAGCAAGCCCACCTGCCCTGCTTGAACTGACATGAATTAATTTGGGGTTAGTTTATTAACAACACCTGCCCTGCCCCAACTGACAATAATGAATTAGGGGCTAATTAATGTGTCACTGAATTTGAAGTTCCAGCCTGGCACCTGCTTGTCTGCTCCCTTAGCTGTAAATCAGGACCTTTGTGGCATACAGTTAAGGTCAGAGCAGGGTCACACAATAGTTGCAAGCAGGCAACCGAATTCTGGAGGGCCCCCTCAGGAAGCACTACAGGGAATCGTTACAAATCATGAGGTTGACCTTTTGCACCTGCTCATTGCTTTTGCTTTTGCAAAAATCGTTTTTCGTTTTTTTCGCGCTATTCGCGGGGCGCGGCGTCGTGCGAAACCGACCGCGGAAGCCGCCAATTCGTGCGAATGAGCTTTTTATTTTTTTGCGGCTTGTTGTTTCGCAAGTTTTTTTGCAGTATTCGCGAGCCGCTTGCAGCGCAACACGCGAATTTACCCCAAGGTCGAGTACGGGCGCGGCCATTTTGTTTGTGTGACGTATTTCCGTTTCCGCCCGCTATGTATAATCTCGCGCAGTAAGCGCATTGCGAGTAGAAGTTCGCACGAGATCGCGAGGAAAATCTCGCGCGAACTTACTTTCGCGCTCGTGAACGGGCGCCGGCCATCTTGTTTTTCATTCATTTCCTGTGTCTGGGCATGGTGTTTAATCCTCTTGCTATCTCTGCCATCCTTTGCTTGTTTTCAGTTTTTTTTTAACGATTTTGCTTCTTATCTATCCCCCTCTTTTCCTAGCTGTATATTTTTGTCTTTTCTGCTATTTTTCTTTACTTTTAAACTACTTTTTTAAACTCTTTTCTTTTCTTCTTCCCTATCCTATTCCTTCTTAATTTTCTACTTCCTACCTTACCTGCCCAGACCATGGTGAAGCCAGGCGCCGTGAAGCTGCCCAGGCACTTGAGGGCGGCAGCGGCGGCGGGGAGGAGGAGTCCTGGACCCCGTGCCAGGACACCATGCGGTCGATTGAGGGGGGAGCAGGTGATGCGACGGGAGATCTTCAGCCCGGAGGAAGTGGGCGCGCTGGTCTACTTCGTCCAGCGCCGCCTGCCCAGGACCATCGCGGGAGGCGGCAGGATCGCGGCCGGCGGCTACAACAAGCGGGAGCGCCGGAAGCGGTGGGAGAAGGTGTGCTGGGCCATATCCCACCTCTAC
>NW_028252778.1:0-24860 GCF_964263255.1 Lissotriton vulgaris
TCTAAAAGTGTAATTTCCGAAGGGCTTCCTGAAAGGAAGACAACTCTATGAACTGACTTATGATTTAATTGGCGCAATGGATTTGGCAATAACCTCACGCTCGATGCAACCAAGGCCTTCAACAGAGTTAACTGGGTATACCTTTTGGAGGCCTTGTCCAAATTCAGCTTGGGCGAGGGGTTTCGTAGGGGGATAAGCCTGCTGTATAATAATCCATCTGAGCGCCTACTAGTTAATGGAGACCTGTCGGACCCCTTCTCTATCTCTAGGGGGACCCGGCAGGGATGCCCGCTTTCCCCCTTGCTTTTCGATTTTTATATCGAACCCTTCGCGCAACAACTAAGGGAGGAGGTGACCATCAAACCATTTTTCTATCAGGGTTGGATGAGAAAGGTAGCATTATATGCTGATGATGTGCTTATTTTGACATCAGAGGTTACCACCGCACTCCCGGCTATCCTGAGATTGGCTCATATATTCGGACAAATGTCAGGATATGAGATCAATGCAGCCAAGACTGAAATGTTGATCTGGAACGATGATGACTCTGTAACAGAGTTTCAGGCAGGCACCTCAATGCGCTACTTGGGCTTGACCATTGTGAAGGACATTAATAAACATGCCCAGGTTAACTTATCAGCAGTTGTCAAAGAATGCCGAAGCTTCTTCAATCATGGCCGCACCTACCTCTTTCATTATTAGGTAGAGCTAACCTTATTAAAATGTCGATCCTACCCAAAATTTCTTTTTTATTTAATACTATTCCTTTATATTTTGATCAAAACATTTTAGCCAAGTTTCAGTCCAATATTTCATCTTTTATCTGGAATCTTGCAAGAATTGATTGAAAAAACTACAACGGCGAAGGGATAAGGGGGGCCTGGCGGCTCCAGACCTGAAGATCTATGCATGGGCCTTCCAATTATTCCAATCCCGAATGTTGTTGAAAGTGCCCTCAGCCTCTGGGGTGGGCCCAATGTTTGCAGCTATGTTGGGTGGGGAAAGAGTTAATCATTCGGGCTTTCTTTTTAAATTCGGCAATCCCAAGTAAAAAAAAAAAATCTAACTAAAGACTCTACAAGATCTTGCAAGAACATGGGCTGAAGGTATGAAATCTATAAAACAAGATTACCTTTGTGAAAAAACACCGTTGTGGGGGTTACCTAAAAGCCCCACTTGGCTTGAAGACAGTCTAGCTATCCCTTTGAGAGAGGCAGGCCTGGAAGTTTGGGGAGACCTCTTTTATGAGGGGGATCGACTTTCGTGGGAACATCTGCAGGCCAAGATCGGCCCCAACCTTTCACGATTCAAATATTTGCAAATGGCTAGCTGGACTCAAGCTTATAAAATATCTTCCGCCAACAGGAGTAAGTCCAGACTTGGAGGATACAGTCCATTGGTATCTAACTTAGTAAACCTTGGTCCAGCTAAAAAAAGAAGCATCCAAGTGGTATAATTTCATACTGGATGAGTCGGATGGCGACTTCGTTCTGCCGGAGTCGCTGTGGGGCTCTTTACTGATGGACCACAATCTACAAGATCTTTGGTTGGCTTCATTTGAACTCTTGTGGAACATTGTCAAGCCTTCTTGGTTACGCAGGAATCACATCTTTACCCTGCATAGGGCATACTATTCCCCTCTTAGGCTGTCAAAATTTTCCGAAGGAGATTCAGTGTCTTGTGCTAAATGTGGGCTTGTTGCTGCATCAGATGCACATATGTTTTTCGAATGCCCTCACTTAGTCACATTTTGGGAGGAGATTGTCAACTTCCTCACAGCATCATTGGGAACATCCGTCACCATAGATTTATCTGTTGTGATATTTGGCGTCCTAGAGGGTGTACAGAGTTCAGCCAAAAGCCTAGTATTTTATGCAATGCTGTTAGCAAGAAGGGAGATCTGCAGGAAATGGAAGGACTCTTCACCTCCTACCTTCAGAAACTGGAAAATTTCAGTCCTGCAGACCTCACGCACTGATTTGGCCAGGTCGGGCAACCCGAGCAAAAGGGCTTTCTGGCATTTATTATTAAGGCTCCATTGACTTAATCGGGGTTTTTTTTCCCCCGGGTCCAATGATTGATCTCCTAAGGTGCCTTTGTTGCTTGCACCATTGGTACATTTGGTACAGCCGCTACCCGGTCTTAGTCCGGCTCGATTTGGCTGTCACTTACACCAAGGTTTACCGTAGCTGGGTAAATGGTGGATTCTGTGCCTTTCTGGAACGCAGATTACAGCTGAGGGATGGATGGCCCCCCACTATGCTTGTGTCCCTTCCAGTTTTCTGATAAACTGAGACAGCTGATCTCTGTTAATTCCTTTGGGTATTATGTCTACATGGTGGTTATGAGGACAAAAAAAAGGGAAAAAAAGTGTAATTTCCAAAATAATAATATAAAATCTGACTTGACCATTAATTTGGATTTTGAATTACTATTAAAATGAGTCCTTAAATCATTTTTTCCAACTACTCCCAAACTGAATTTAGCATGTATTAAATGAAATAGTTTAAGCCAGTGTTAGCTTAAGGGAGAGACAGCCTTGTCACAGTGAAAAAGAACTTTGGAGGTTTTTCAACACCAGGACATGTAAAGCATTAAATATACAAATATACATGTCCTACTTTTTAAATATCACAAACCTTGCCCTATGAACAAGTAGGGTCCACCTTAGGGTTGACTTATAAGTATTAAAAATGAAAGTGTAGGTCTGGCAAAAAGTTTGTATTGCCTTGTCGAAATGGCAGGCAAGAAGACATGTTTTACACTGCTACTGAAGTGGGTGGCACGATGTGTGCTGTAGCCCAATAGTAACATTTAATTTACCACATCTGGGTGCATGTAGTACAATAAACTAGAGACTTGCAAGTTAATAAATGTGCAGAATAGGTATATGCCATTTGTACAATGTTTATGAAGGAGAGAAGAAGTACTCTACTGCTGGTTAGCATGGTTAAAGTGCACAGAGCCCTAAGGCCAACAGCTAACATGATCAGCAGCTGTGGGCTAAATCTGGGGTGGCCCTGCAGAAAGGGAACATTTTCAACAGACTGAAACAAAGTTTATTTCATCACTTGCAATTCAGTGCAAAAAAAACCAAAAAACAATTTGGCAGGAATCGGTATATTATAGGCATCGACAGTGTATTCTGCACTCATACACAATTGTACTGTGTAGACCGCAGTATCCCACTTCTTCAATAAAGTTACAACAGGGAGTACTAGAATCAGACTTATGGCACCAGTGGAACCTTCTCTCATACAGAAGAGGTTTAAGATGGGAAGCTGCAGTGCATGTTTCCTTTGCACAGAATAATAAATCTCAAGCTTCACTGACATTAAAAAGTTACAAAAGGAGCAATGGTGCAAGCTTTAATAATACACAGAAAATACAACATGCAAACCTCAGACACTTAAAAAAGGTACAGCATGCTAAGGCGCAGCACAAGCCTTCATAATGAAATGGATACAATCCCAGAAAGAGATGTGAAAGCTTCTGTCAAACAAAATATGAACATTATGTGCAGCATAGTAGAAGCCTTTATTACAAAACAGAAACAGCAGATAAACCAAGTAGTATGGTATTTCCTACATACTTACAAGTATTGTGGTGTTCTATTCCGGATCCTGGCTGTGCCTAAGTCTGTGCTGAAAATCCGTTCCTTTCGCGGAATTTGCGGATTTTTGGCAAATTCGCGATCCGCAAATCGCGCGAATTTGCCCAAAATTCCGCAATTCACAAGCTGGCGGATTTTTTTGCTTGGTCGCGTTTCAAAAATACAATATTGTGTTCACGGCGCTGACTTACTGTGATTCTCAATTCCCCGAGTTGTTTTTCCTCCCGGTTTGCGTGTGCTGCGCCATTTTGGATCTTGCTGCGTGATCGAGAGAGAGTTTTTCGACAAAGAGTACGTCATCGCGGCTCTCCATCTTGCACAGCGAGAGTTTGACAACGCAAGTACGCCATAAGGGCCCTCGATCACATATCGCGGGAGTAAACAATTGCGAACACATAGATGCGGTGCGCAGCAGACATCCGGCGGGAGATTTGAACAGCTCACTTTCCCAAAAATTGTAATTCTGCACAAGAAATCCACCGCAGGCAACATAAACCTTCTGAAAATGAGGAATAACTCCTCAGATTGACATTTGGCTGCACTTTTTGGTGCAAGGAGTCCATTTTGGCAGGCGGGTGGGAGGAAGGAAGTGCCCCAGAGTCTCCAACGTCCTCTTCCTGTCCAGCAGGCTCCTCCCAGTGCTTTGTCCATGTCCTGGTCACTTTTCATTTGTATCTGGAGCTGGAAGGATTACTCTTTGTGGCTGCTGCTGGATATTTGTATTTGAGGACTTTCTGGACTTTGGATCACTTTTGGATTTGAGATTTTGCAATAAAGTTGGTGTTGTTTGTTCGGGGCACTGCATTTGCTGCAACTACAATCTTAAAACGTTTTCACAGCTTTAAAAAAATATATTGTGGGTAGCAGCAGTATCCAGTAGGCCCAGGGTTAGTTATGGGTGCATGATACAACTGTTTCTGTGAGTTTTGTTGAACTTAAATCTCATTTATGTCATTGAATTTTAGCTCACTATATGTGGATTTATTTTTTTGAATTTTGGGGTACCTGTAAAGCCACACTAGTCAGTAGGCCCAGGGGTAGTGAGTGGTGCATGGACCAAGTCTTTCTGTGGGGTATCTTGAATTTAAACATCATTGAGGGCATGGATGGCATTGGATTGTGGTGATGTTTGTGTGTTTTTCGACTTCTTGGGGTGTTGCTGGGGCCTGGCCATGTGGGTGGGGGCCATTTTGAGGCCTGATCCAGGCAGGGCCTGGCCATGTGGCTGGGGTCAAGGGATCATTTTGAAGCCAGGCAGTGTGCTCAGGCCTGCACCCAGTTTGCCTTGCTTTCATCCATTAGGCCCAGGGGTACTCAGTGGTGCATGGACCAAGTCTTTCTGTGGGGTGTCTTGAATCTAAACATCATTGAGGGCATGGATAGCATTGGATTGTGGTAATTTTTGTGTGTTTGTCGACTTCTTGGGGTGTTGTTGGGGCATGGCCATGTGGGTGGGGGCCATTTTGAGGCCTGGTCCAGGCAGATCCTGGCCATGTAACTGGAGCTCAAGGGGCCATTTTGAAGCCAGGCAGTGTGCTCAGGCCTGCACCCAGTTTGCCTTGCTTTCATCCATTAGGCCCCGAGGTACTCAGTGGTGCATGGACCAAGTCTTTCTGTAGGATGTCTTGAATTTAAACATAATTGAAGGCATGGATGGCATTGGATTGTGGTGATTTTTGTGTGTTTTTTGACTTCTTGGGGTGTTGTTGTGGCCTGGCCATGTGGGTGGGGGCCATTTTGAGGCCTGGTCCAGGCAGGGCCTGGCCATGTGGCTGGGGGCAAGGGGCCATTTTGAAGCCAGGCAGTGTGCTCCGGCCTGCACCCAGTGAGGTAATAGAAATTTTCAGGTAGTTAAAGTGTCCCCAAACTCGCACCCTATCCATGCACCCATGTTCCTTGTATGTCGTGTAACTTCCGTTCTGTACGTGCTAGAGAGACGCAAATACATTTGCGTCCATCCTTAACATGTTAGCTATGCAACCATGCCAAGAAATCCCGTTAAATATGTTCCTAAGCATACGGTGCCACCGTCTTTATGTGGTGCACTTCTGAAATTCGCACACGTTTTCTCCATGTTTCCTGACTCAGTCAAGCTAGGCCCTTAACGAGGCCTCTCTGCCTCATCCCTCCTGTCTCCGAAAGCTGCACGCATCCCTGACCCCTGCCTTACTTCTGCCAGCGCAGCGGTGCCCGGCTCGGCCTGGACTGCCTGCCAAGTTCATGTTTTGCCTACAGGTATCTGCTCAGCCTCCTCGAAAACACATTCCAGTCTAGTGAAATGGGTAAACATATTCCCGGCTGCAGAGCAAAGGGCCCGGCCTTCCTGTCCTCCTTGCAGGTGATTTACTGAACCCGTTACCATGGTAGGCCCATGGCTCCGCGCATTGCACCAAGACATGTATGCATGCACTAGCATTCGGTATTGAAAAGCCCCTGCCCGAGAGACCTTTGCTTCAGACACTACATCCTCCAAACAACAGATATCAGATATGTTATAGGTACAGGTTGCCCTGACACTCCAGACACCAGTCTCCTCCACTAGTGCTAAAGTCAAAGCCCTCAGTCTCACGTCATACTAGCTGCGCGCGCATATAGGCGAAGGGTTTCTGCTGATTCTGCAACTTCTCACTTTGCTTCCACCCCCATGTGACGTATCTTGTGACGTTTCTCTGACATGTACAGTGCACGCCCATGTGTACGCCTCTTTTCACGCCCCCTCTTACGCACATGTGTTCTTATCTCTTTCTTTTCACCTGTTACGCCTCCTGTATTGGATTCATGTGTAACGATTTACTATATATAATGTGTAATGTTAATAAAACGTTGATTGTCCCTTCCTGAACCTGCGTGGTGATGGAACCCGATATCCTTTGCTTCGAAGCATAATATTAAAGCCCGTATGACTCAGATACCACGGACTCTGCCTCTCATTTTAATGAGCTGTCTTGTATTGATAATTATATGGAAAAATTGATTAGGTATAACTTATTTACCACATAATTTGGCGCCCGAACAGGAACCCCCCTTCCCCACTCGCCGGTGAGGTCACGCGGCCTTTGCCCCCTTCCATAACCCCGACGGAAACCGTGCACGTTGCGGGTTTTCCCGCTATCTTCCCTCGGGTCCACGAGGGAGACGGAGACTGCAGTCCGGCGTCCAGACGAGGCGGTGAGGAATGCGGAGGATCCCGACCAGAGCCCTAGACGAGAGAGCAAGGTCCGAGGTGTCCGGAGGCCCACCTGTTCCGAAGCGCATGCGTAGGAGAATCGTCACCTGACGCAGTCCAGTCCAGTTTCCGTTCCGAGGCCTTCAGTTTCTTGCTTCCCGGTGAGTACCGTTGTTGGGAACGCATCTAGACGGGTTCATTAATTTGTGCTCGGTAAAGAAAGGTCTGGGTACACAGGCCTGGTCCGTACGTGTTCACTTAGGTGGATACGGTCGGACGTGTCTCTTTATGGGACCGGTCTGTACTGTTTTAGCAGTGCATCTAGTCTAGTAATTCTGAGATCCAGTATCTAGTGTTGCAACTCACGTTTTCCGTTTGGCTCTTATGTGTTTTTTATGTATCAGATATCATGTTTGCAATATGTTTTAATGTTGTGGTATGAGTGACTGTTTTGCTATTCATTATTGTGTTTTACTGTGTCTACGTTTGAAGTGATTCGATCATGCCGCTGTTTTCTAAGTTACGTCAGATAGGTACTAGAAAAGGGGTACTAGAAGAAGCAGTTCCTGTCCCACCTAGGGACACTCCAGGGTATTTTATGTACCACAAACACGGCTTAGATGCTGTGCTGTATTTAGACTTATGGGTGGAGTACACCAAGGATCTGGAAGAGAAGTTTAGATGGCCTGCCTCAGGGACATGGGATGCCGAGTGCATCATGAGAGTAGAAGAAGCATTATGGAAAAAGAAATCCAGACAATCCCAGAAAGATGCCATAGAATTGTGGCATAAAGAATCGCATAGACGAACAGAAAAAGAACTCAGGAAAGCCGAGAGAAGTAGAGAAGAATCCGAAAAAGCCAGAGAAAAAGAGTTAATAGAAGAAGGAGAACAGGTCAGATCAGAACAATTAGACCGCCAAAGAAATGCACTCATTACAGGCATGTATCCAGTTTTAACCGCGGGCCTAATCAAGGCGACCCCGGAAGTACCCCGTAGCTTGCCACCACCATTGGTCCCGACCCAACTCCGTCACAAAAAGACCGCAGCAGACATTTTCCTTTCTTCCTATTTAGATGATGTAGCCCCAGAGTATACCAATGTACCCGTACATCCAGCTAATAATGGACCGCAGCAATTTCCGGCTACTTTAGCCACGACCCCTCCACGCCAAGATTCACTTCCCGCACATACTGTCACTTCTCCTGCTATTGGTTCCCCTACTACCGGCCCTCATAATCCTTTTCCGACAGATGCGACCCAGAGTCAGTCCCCGACACATGTACCTCCCCCACACACCATGACGTCAAGTCATGCTCATGGTTCTGCTTCAGGAGGTGCCGCAGGGGGCCAATTTCACACCCCGCCACAATTACATCGAGTGACAATGAGAGACTTAGCATCACAGCGTACTCCGAAAACTATACCTCAAGAAAAACTTAAACAGTATCTTACTGATTGTAGATATGATCCAGTACTAGGCAAGACCAAAGACATGATGTTAGCTTCGTTACGTTTACGACGTGTTACAGATTATCTGATGTTATTACCAGAAATGCCAGAACATCTAGACAAAATATATCATTTTATTAGGACAGGTGAAAGACCAGAATGTATTCGTGAAGCCATGGCATATCAGAAAGTTGAGACACAAGGTTTTATATTGCGATTCTTGATTAATTGTTTGATAAGGGAACAAGATCAGACAGGTGTTGTTCAGGAAGAGATGGATTTACTGACAAAATGGGGTCAAAATATTGCAGATTGTAAGCACGATAAACAAACGTGTATAGATGCCATGACCAGAAAGATTCGTAAGGAAATAGTAGCAATACATACAAGACAGAAGGCTGAAGCCGGGTCGGACAAGAATGAATCCTCAGAGGAGGAAGAAATAGAAACACCATTAGAGAATCAGACTCCGGGTACAATAGCGTACGTCGGTAGAGTGAAACTCCCTAAACAGTATCCTTCTGATAGAACCTTTGACAGATCCGTTCGTTCAGAAAACAAAAAACGATTCCTTTCCCCGATACCAGAGCAATGTTCTCTTGAACATGTTTTTCAAGTTACTGATAAAATATTGAAAGAAAGAATAGGTTATCATGAACTTAATACCTTACGTGATCAAGAACTAGCCCGGTCAGCAGTCCAATGGGCCGGGGATGACAGTATATATAACGATGACTTAGTAGTGCAAAAATTTTTAAGCCTTACTCCAGAAGAACAGCGACTAGCTGGTATGTACATGACCCAACATCTCATCACTTCATATGAAAATCAGCAATCCGATCCAGGGCCATTGTATAATTTATTACAAGACATACTCCTGAGAAGATGGAGAGGCCTAGGTACTGATTTAATTGATATTATTCTAGAACAACGTCATAAATATAGAACTTTCCTGACTCCACATCTTGTTTCCGTTCCACCCCCAGTAAGACAGCCATATCACCTAGATAGACAGAACCCCTTACGTGAAGTACATCCGATTCGGAAGCCAGATAATACTTTTGAACGTGTATTCGTATACACTCCTTTGACTAAAATGGAATTATTGGAAATGAAGAAAATCGTACCTTGTCACGATAAAGACCCTACAGGCTTCCACCGTGAATTAAAAGACATGTTACTTATGGGAGATTATACGTATCCCGATATTCTTAAAATGCTAAAAGTATTATTGCCAGCAGGGATATACGAAAAACTAAAAGAAAAAGAATGGGAGGTGGGAGATAAAAAGATTATTTGGACTGAATTAGAAAATGAGGAAAATAGACGTACCCCAGGTCTAGGTCTTGGGGATAAAGCTAAAGCACTACCTGGATTATTAGTACAGGTTTTGCCTAGATTATTGACAATTAAAAAGGAAGACTGGGATGCGATCTCAGCCTGCAAACAAAAAACAGACGAAGACACTAGTGATTTTTATTCGAGATTCGAGAAATGTTTCATTATCAATAGTGGCCTGAAAACGAGTAGCGAGTCTTTCCCACATCTTTTTGTGACCAAATTAGTCGAGAATTCTTTGCCCCAGGTTAAAAATAGAGTATTGAAAGTAGAAAGTACATGGCAAGCTAATACGCCTTCCCAAATGCTACAGATGTTACAGTACCACCAGAACAGAATTAGAGAGGAACACGATCATGAACAGAGACGCATGAAAGACACGAAAATGAAAGTACTAGTTGCCCAGTCTGTACCAGCAAATGGTCAGAAGGGTGGTAACACGCAGAACACACAGACTAGTCATTCTACAGGTCCAGTTAAAGGTAATTGCAATTATTGCAAGCAGCCAGGGCACTATATAAGTGATTGTGCCGTTCTCAGACACAATATTTCTACCGGCAAAACTAAAGAAAGACCACGCCCACCTAGACCAGAACACGTTCAACAGAATATTCCACAGAATCCGCAACCTCCACAGCATGTACAGCAACAGACAGTAGCTGTACCCCAACCCCAACCTATTGCTGCAACTCAACATGTCACGTCCCAAATGTACCAGTATGCACAGTCAGATTACCCCGATTATCAGCAGTACACATGAAACAGCCTAGAGAGGGAGGTTGGCTTGCCCCTTATCGAGGTTCCTGTAGATCAAGATGGTCCCTATGTACATAGTCAGGTATTAGGGAAAGACAGAAAAATTTTGATTGACACGGGGGCGAGCAGAACTACCATTAGTCATGACGAGGTTCCTGGGGCACCCCTCTCAGGCTCACAGAATGTTTCCCTTGGATTTTCAGGAAAACCTATTGTTAATGAAGTATCACAGCCAGTTCCCCTTGCAGTTGGTCCATTGTCCTGTACTACAGATTTATTGCTTACCAAATAATGTCCTGAAAACCTGCTTGGTATTAAAACAATGAAAGCTCTAGGAGCTGTTATATGTTGTTCTCCGGAAGGAGTGAGACTGTTCCTTCATGACTTTAAGGGTCATTATGTTTTGAGAGATTTTGATGTCAGATTGCAAAATGTTCCACAGCATTTATGGGCGCAAGGTCCAACTGATGTAGGTTGTATGCACATTACTCCCTATCGTGTCACACTCAAGCAAGGTGTTGTGCTACCCCGGATCCGACAATACAAATTGCCCCCCGAGGCTGTAACAGCCTTATTGAAAATAATTGACGAACTCATTGCTCAGGGAGTAGTCGTAGAAACTGACTCCAATGTATGTAATTCTCCGATCATTCCGATTCTTAAACGAACTGACCCAAATGCACCTCCAGTTTATAGGCTGGTGATCGATCTCCGAGAACTCAACAAATGCATAGTACCACAGTACCCAGTGGTCCCCGATATTTCGTCACTACTGACTGCCATTGATTCCGAAGCAGCGTTCTTTACTGTAATTGATCTTAAGAACGCTTTCTTTAGTGTTCCCATTCACCCGGAAAGCCAATATTTGTTCGGATTCTCATTAAGTGGCCGAAGTTTTAAATTTGCACGTGCACCTCAAGGGTTCACGGAAAGTCCCAGTATTTACAGCCAAGCCCTGAAACGACCACTAGACAGTATTCACATGCCTACTGACACTGCTCTACTACAGTACGTTGATGATCTATTGATCACAGCACGGACCGAACGTGACTGCGAGAGCGCGTCACTGACAGTCTTGTTTTTCCTTGCCGACAAGGGGCACAAGGTGTCCCCTTCAAAGCTCCAGTTCTGTGCCCAGCAAGTGGTATACCTTGGGCACTTGCTGTCCAAGGAGGGGAGACAGTTGACACCAGATCGTATCCAGTTAATAGCACATCTGCCACAACCCAAGACTCAAAAGGAAGTACGGGCCTTTATTGGCCTCACTTCATACTGCAGACAATGGATTCCCCAATATGCATTTCTAGCCAAGCCACTTACTCAGTTGACAACACAGGAGGCAGCGACTTCGACTGTCCTCCCTTGGACTCAGGAACACACACAAGCTTTTAATGACTTGAAGAAAGCCTTATGTCAAGCACCAGTTTTAGCGACACCATGTTACAGCAAACCTTTTACACTTTTTGTCATGGAACGCGATGGCACAGCGTTGTCCGTTCTCACACAAGATCAAGCAGGACACCATGAGCCTTGTGCTTATTTTTCCAGTACATTGGATCCAGTAGCCCAGGCTCTGCCGGCGTGCTTAAAATCAGTTGCAGCGACAGCTCTAGCTATCAGACAAAGCGATTCAATAGTGTTAGGACATCCCTTGACAGTACAGGTTCCACATTCCGTGGAAGTACTTCTGAACCGAACTCAGCACTTGACCATTGCACGACTGACAGGTTATGAACTGCCATTGTTCCAGCCACACATAGAAATCAGACGCTGCAACATACTTAATCCTGCCACATTGTTACCCTCGAACACAACAGATCCAGCACCACATGACTGTGTTGAAGTCATCAATACAGTAACAAAGCCCCGACAAGACTTGACAGACATTGCTTTACCTGATCCAGACCTGACACTTTACGTGGATGGTTCATGTATGAGAACAAACACAGGAGAGTTAGTGGCCGCCTATGCAGTGACCACTGAAACTGAAGTTTTGGATACACATCGCATTGACATACTATCTGCTCAAGCTGCAGAACTTATAGCCTTGACCCAAGCATGTATACTAGCCAAGAACAAGAAAGTAAACATATACACTGATTCGCAATATGCATTCGGAGTCGTTCACGACTTCAGAGTCCTTTGGGAAGAGAGAGGTTTCTTAACTTCTCACAGTACCAAGATCCAGCATGGTCCCCTCATTCAAGCCTTGTTAGAAGCAATACACTTGCCTACAGCCATAGCCATTATGAAATGCAAAAGTCACTGACAGGATTTCCCAGGGTAACGACCTGGCATATCGTACAGCCAAACTCACAGCTCAGACAGTTATCCCGACTGACATGACAAGGACTACACTGACACATTGCCTGACGGTTAAGGATCCCATTCTAGATGTACTCGACATACAAACACATGCTACACCAGACGAAATCAAGAAATGGACTGAACAAGGAGGGATCCAAACAGATCAGGGATGGATGACGAAGGAAAAGGGCCACATGGTTCCTCCCTGACTCTATGGTTCAAATTATCATTAACACAGCACATAGTCCAGCACACTTAGGAGAGAAAGCCATGTTAGACAGCTTACAGAACCTCTGGTATAACAAACACTTACGAGCAGCAGCAAAACAGAAAGTGCGTACTTGCATGATCTGTTGTCAGTTCAATCCCGGAAAAGGTGTCCCCGTGGAACAGGGTGGATTTCATTCTCCTGACCATCCTTTTGAAGTCCTCCAGATGGATTATATCCAGATGGACCGATGTCGAGGATTCAAGTATGTCCCCATAATCGTATGTGCTCTTTCCCGATGGACAGAAGCATATCCAGTCCCAGATTACACTGCCCCGACCACTGCCAAGCAGCTGGTTCGTGAATTTTTCCCACGATACGGCTTGCCCCGTGTTGTGTACTTTGATAATGGACAGCCATTCTCGTCCGAGCTCATGAAACAGGTTTCACTTTTGTTAGATTACCAGTGGAAGTTCCACTGTGTCCGACATCCTGAAGCCGCAGGTCTCGTAGAGAGACACAATCAGACCCTGAAAACCCGTCTTGCCAAAATTTGTACCGAGAAAGGTGTAGATTGGATAGTTGCCTTGCCAGTTGCACTCTTTTATATGCGAATGATAGCTCATTCCAGGACAGGGCTATCCCCGTATGAGGTGGTCTTTGGGAGGCCTCCGAATATGTGGGGGACGCCTATGCCCCATAGGATCACTGATGTTGACAGTAGTATGCTGACAGATTACCTGGCCTCCTTGATGTCTGCACTACAATCTTGTCGTTCACAGGTCGCGGCTGCCTTCCCGGACAACACCCAAGTAAAGCCACATGAAGTCCGCCCAGGAGATCTCGTACTGATTCGGAATTTCGATCGGAAGAGTCCGCTGGAACCCAGATGGAAGCAGCCGAAGTTGGTTTTATTATCTACAAGAACTGCCGTGAAATTGGAGGGCAGGAAGGGCTGGGTGCACTCCAGCCACATAAAAAAGATTCACGGACTGTGTCCAGACCTGCCTATTAAGGACTGCCCCTTTTCCTCTCCAGAGACTGATACTAAACTCCCCCTGCTAGAGAAAACTCCCCAAGAGGAGTATCGGGAGAAGCTGAGGTCTAGTAAGTCAGACAGAGTTTAATTGTTTAAGTCCCCCTGGGTGAAGCGGTTAGACAGGTTTCTGACATGTATAGAATAGACCCCAGTAGTCAGAGAGATAGGCGCAACGAGAAAAGAAAAAAACATTGTACAGTATTGCACAGCGGGTGCATAATTGCCTTGATCTCGATGTTTCTTCTGAGTCTTACGATAATCTGTATAAGTTTAATGTTACACGTTTTTTTCCCTCTTGATTCACATGTACATGTTTCCTCTAATGACACTGTGGAGCACACTTTCAGCGACCTGCCTCCCCACGAGTTATCCTATCGATTAGCAATGCGCAATAATACATTCATTCGTATGTTGCATCACACTCACCAGACCAGCAATGCCACCAATTGCTGGGTATGTGGCCGACTTCCACCTTACCAGAAATACAAGGGAGCTCTGCCTCTCTTTCCTTACCCGTTCACACATAATGGTTCGTGTGGTGCATGGTTTACATTAATGTCCTCCCTAGATAGTAAGTCCAAAGTCTCCCAAGGCAATTGGATATGGGGGAACCTGAATACAGTCATGAATAAGGCATGTTTTCCAGATGCAGACGGTCTCCCACAAAGGACTGGGACCGATCTAGAAAATGAAGTGTATGCATTAGGTAACTTCTCCCTCAACCTCATGATCCTGACCGTCCAGTCCGAGATTAATTCGGACTTGCCGTCTATTACAGTTTTACCAGTGAGAGGTGAATTATGCGTCAGAAAGAATGGCTCAGTACATTTAGGACACAGTGATTGTAATACTGTTGTCGATTTCAGTGATAAAGGAAAGTCTACTTTCAAAGCTTCTCGCCATTCTTATTTCATATGTGGTCAGACAGCCTATGTACGTCTATCATTGGATTGGGATGGGACGTGCTATATTGCGTTCCTATTGCCACCCGTTTTTCTAGCCCCGCCTGATTATCACAGAAACTCACATCTCGTTCATGTAAGACATCGAAGGGAGATCAAAATCCCGATTGTCGATCAGACCGAAACTACTTTAGAACAATACATAGACTTCAATAAAGGATTCTTTCCATTCATAGGCACTGTCTCAAATAGTAAACTAATTCGAAAATTGACTAGAACATTGGAAGCAGTAGTGAATGAGACTGCTTCTGCTTTAGGTAACCTGACCGAGGAACAGTCTGCTATGAGACTTGTTGTTCTTCAAAATCGCCTTGTCCTTGATGTCATCTTGGTGGATAGGGGCGGGGCTTGTAGAGTCATCGGATCCGGTTGTTGTGTTTTTATTCCAAATAACACGCCATCTGTGTATAAGGCTATAACTCGACTTCATGAAATAGCCCATCAGATGCATCAGAATCCAGGCTCCTGGACTTGGTCCGGTTGGTTCTGGAGTGTGGCCTCTGCCTGGGGATGGAAATTGCTATCGTTCCTAGGAATAATATTGGCCATAGTATTCAGTTGTTGTCTCTGTCTACAATGTGGGCCAGCGATTTGCGGCTTGTGCGCCACAGTTTGTATTCCCCGTCCAAGTACACGTTCCCATTCTCGAATAAAGAAAGATGAACAGATGATGCTCTATGAACAGATAGATGGTCTCATGAATATAGATATATCCTGAAGGGTGTAGTAGGGTCCAAGGAGGGAATGAGGTAATAGAAATTTTCAGGTAGCCAAAGTGTCCCCCAACTCGCACCCTATCCATGCACCCATGTTCCTTGTATGTCGTGTAACTTCCATTCTGTACATGCTAGAGAGACGCAAATACATTTGCGTCCATCCTTAACATGTTAGCTATCCAACCATGCCAAGAAATCCCGTTAAATATGTTCCTAAGCATACAGTGCCACCGTCTTTATGTGGTGCACTTCTGAAATTCGCACACGTTTTCTCCATGTTTCCTGACTCAGTCAAGCTAGGCCCTTAACGAGGCCTCTCTGCCTCATCCCTCCTGTCTCCAAAAGCTGCACGCATCCCTGACCCCTGCCTTACTTCTGCCAGCGCAGCGGTGCCCGGCTCGGCCTGGACTGCCTGCCAAGTTCATGTTTTGCCTACAGGTATCTGCTCAACCTCCTCGAAAACACATTCCAGTCTAGTGAAATGGGTAAACATATTCCCGGCTGCAGAGCAAAGGGCCCGGCCTTCCTGTGTTCCTTGCAGGTGATTTACTGAACCCGTTACCATGGTAGGCCCATGGCTCCGCGCATTGCACCAAGACACGTATGCATGCACTAGCATTCGGTATTGAAAAGCCCCTGCCCGAGAGACCTTTGCTTCAGACACTACATCCTCCAAACAACAGATATCAGATATGTTATAGGTACAGGTTGCCCTGACACTCCAGACACCAGTCTCCTCCACTAGTGCTAAAGTCAAAGCCCTCAGTCTCACGTCATACTAGCTGCGCGCGCATATAGACGAAGGGTTTCTGCTGATTCTGCAACTTCTCACTTTGCTTCCACCCCCATGTGACGTATCTTGTGACGTTTCTCTGACATGTACAGTGCACGCCCATGTGTATGCCTCTTTTCACGCCCCCTCTTACGCACATGTGTTCTTATCTCTTTCTTTTCACCTGTTACGCCTCCTGTATTGGATTCATGTGTAACGATTTACTATATATAATGTGTAATGTTAATAAAATGTTGAATGTCCCTTCCTGAACCTGCGTGGTGATGGAACCCGATATCCTTTGCTTCGAAGCATAATATTAAAGCCCGTATGACTCAGATACCACGGACTCTGTCTCTCATTTTAATGAGCTGTCTTGTATTGATAATTATATGGAAAAATTGATTAGGTATAACTTATTTTGCCTTGCTTTCTTCCATTAGGCCTAGGGGTAGTGAGTGATTCATGGACCAAGTCTTTCTGCGGGGTGTCTTGAATTTAAACATAATTGAAGGCATGGATGGCATTGGATTGTGGTGATTTTTGTGTGTTTTTTGACTTCTTGGGGTGTTGTTGTGGCCTGGCCATGTGGGTGGGGGCCATTTTGAGGCCTGGTCCAGGCAGGGCCTGGCCATGTGGCTGGGGGCAAGGGGCCATTTTGAAGCCAGGCAGTGTGCTCCGGCCTGCACCCAGTTTGCCTTGCTTTCTTCCATTAGGCCCAGGGGTAGTGAGTGGTGCATGGACCAAGTCTTTCTGAGGGGTGTTCTGAATTTAAACATCATTGAGGGCATGGGTGGCATTGGATTGTGGTGATTTTTGTGTGTTTTTTTACTTTTTGGGGTGTTGTTGGGGCCTGGCCATGTGGGTGGGGATCATTTTGAGGCCTGGTACAGGCAGGTCCTGGCTATGTGAATGGGGGTCAAGGCCAGGGGCCATTCTGAAGCCAGGCAGTGTCCTTTGTGCCATAGGCCTGCTGTACCCAGTATGCCTTGCTTTCATCCATTAAGCCCAGGGGTACTCAGTGGTGCATGAAACAACTCTCTCTGTGAGGTCTCTCTTCTATTAATGTAAACATCAATTTTTTATTAGAAATACTTTTTTTTGCTTTCATTTAAACTTTGCCTTTTAAGAATATGTTGTACATTTCGTTTGGTTCTGTAGGTGACTAAGCACTAATTGAATGATTTCTGTCATAACTGATATATATGTCAAAATAATCTTTGTTTACACTTTGTTTTTCTGATGATGAAATTAAAAAAAAAAAGAAATAAATTAGCAATTTTTATTTTTGGTCTCTCCGTTTTGGGGTGTGTTGTAATAATAATAAATGTCTAGTTGCAAACTATTAATTGAAGCACGCCATATGCAACATTTATTTAACTGCTGATCCTCTGGCTTCATTTGCTTTTAGGTGCTCAAAGACGAATCAGCCTCATCGCTCATCATCAGTGCCGGTAAGAAGTCCTACTGCGGTGTGTGCAGCACAACGTCACGTGACGTCACGTGTGGCCACAGACAACTCTTCAACTCGTGCAACTGCGGCCTGCTGTTCTGACATCTGAAGAAGATGGGCCCAAAAAAAGGTGGCCGTAGCTCCTCTACCAAGAAGGTTGCCAGTAAGAAGGAGCAGAAGAAGCAAGTGGCGCCACTCACCAAGGAGACAGGTGTACTGACCTGCACATTTTTGGGGGAAAAAAAACCTACGCCTGCAGCAGCGGGGTCCGCCAGGGAGCAAGCTGGGAGTGGCACCTCCGCTTCATTGGGCTCAGGGCCACCACACCAAGTTAGGTCCAAGTCCATGAGTCCTGCAGAGGCAGCCTCTTTAATTGCTCAATCACCATCGACCAGTGATGTTGGCTCATCGCAAGAAAGTAGCATCCAATCAACGCAGGGTGTAACTCATCTGACGAGTGTTCAACAACCACAGACGCAACAACAAGCAGAGGTGCAAGTAGTACAAGCACAAGTACATGTGCAAGGAGAGGCGCAAGGAGAGGCGAAAGGAGAGGCGCAAGGAGAGGTGCAAGGAGAGGCGCGTGAAGAGTTGCATGGAGAGGCGCAACTAGAGGCGCATGGAGCGGCACAACTGCCCACAATGCTTGTTCTTCCAGAAGTAGGGGCACATCAGGAAATCAAGATTGAAGCGGAGGTATCATCTGAGGAACCCACTTCTCCTAATGATGATACATTGTCTTCTAGATCCCCAGTAAGAAAAAGGTCAAGGAGGGCTACTACAAGTTCTTCTTCAAGCCCCCTTCCTTCTGATGACCTTGATCTTGATTTGAACCCAGCAATGCAGTCTGAGAGTGAGGCACGCCATGAGCCGACAAAGGTAGCTAAGCCTAAAAGGAAGGTTCCTGCAAGGCTTTCAGTTATGGGTGATGACGATGAACAAGAAGTGGTGTATTCTGCTGCTGATGAACAGTCTGACGACGACCCAGTCATCACAGTCGTCACTCCAGCCCCAGCAGGCATGCAGCAGACAGACATTTTTACCCTGTCCCAAATTGCTGCTGTGCGGGATGTGGGCGGCGTGGCACTGGTACCACCACCAACGCAGTTAACTACTACACCAACACGACCTACAGCTTCCATATTTTCTCATCAGAAGGGCCTGCAGGGACCTCTATCCAGCTCGACCTCCATTACCTCCAGTATTGGTGCTGTAAGTGCACAACAGAGTCAAATTCAGCCACGCCCATCCTCCACTTCATCTGGCATTGAAACTGAAAGTAGCACCTCCACCACCAGCAGACATCTCCAGTCCCCAGTTTGGGACTTCTTTAGTGTTAGCAAATAGGCGGAAAACATGGTCGTTTATTCGATTTGTAAAATTTTTGTTAGTCGGGGTAAGCTTTGTACCAACTATGGTACCGGAGGCCAGAGAGGTCATCTCCAAAAACACCACACTATCATTTGGGATGCGCACCTAAGGAAGATCCGGGAAGCCAAAAGAAAAACAAATCCAAATGTATCCTTTCATATTGCATCTGATGATGACAAGGGGCTGATCGTGCTGGGGGAAGTGAAGAAGCAACAGACATTTTTCTGGTGCACCCAGTACCTCTGGCAGCAGCACTGCAGTGGTAACTCCCACACCCTCTACTCCTGCAACATGTATGAGTCACACTAAGAGTGTGGGAGAGACTACAACTCGAAAAAGTCCATAAATGAGCCTAACTGGGTTGAAGAAGTCTGCATCATCATCATCATCATCTCCACGTATGAAAAAGGTCCAGGCCACCATTAGAAGCATGTTTTGGTTGGGTGCGCCATTTGAACGCAACCACCCTATGGCACGTCTTTATAATGCAATGCTGGCTAAAATGTTAGCGCTGGACCTTCTCCCTTTTTAGGTCGAGGCCTCGTCCGCACTGCTGTAAGCAGTGGGCGGAGCCGAAGATTTAATGTTGTCCAGTATGGGGGCTTGAACCTGCCCCTCTTCTCCATTGGCTGGCCTCGTAAATGCTGGCCAGCCATTGGAGGAGAGGGGCGTCACTCAGTTCAGGCCCCATCTTTAGCAGATTCGAGGGCGTGTTTTTTGCAGTGTTTAAGCTGTGACGTCATCCGTCACTCAACTGCAAAAACACGCCCCCAAATTGCGAAAATGTCGGAGCTTTGTGGCAGCCATTTCAGGCTGACCGCTGCCGGAATAAGTCATCCTCGGGCACTCATTGAGGTCAACACGGCAGCTCCGAGGCTTTCCCTTGAACCTGAGAGTTCAGTCACGTCTATGCCCTTCCTGTGCACACCCAAGTCTTCTAATAACATCTTTAATGCCAGTGCAAAACAAGCAAAGTGCCCGCATGCGTCCTTATCACACTGCAATTTGCAAGCTTCTATTTGAGTATCAGAGTTCACGCGGTGAGCAATGAGCCTCTCGTAAAACTTTGCCCTGGACACATAAACGCTATGTAACTTGCTTGTTTTTATTTTGTTACTTATTTCGGCAGCAAAGAGGTTACTTTATTTGCACAGTCATAGGATGTTGAACCCACGCCGGGACTCGAACGCGAATCCCCAGTTACTAAGCCCTCAGCTCGGACCTGGTTACATCTCCTCTCAACTTGTCTGGGCAGTGAGGTTTTTGGGTCAAACTCAGACATTTTCATTAAATTGAAACAAGCAGTTTCCTAATATGCGGAGCCAGATTTAAATCAGGTATCATGCTTTCATTGCCAAGATTTTAGAAAACGATAATACAATAAAGAGAGTGTATTTCGTTCGCTGAGGGCAGAGACTCAGTAGCGTACTAGTGCGTCGTGGGCCCTGGAGAAAGAAAGGAAATGCGCCCTGTCCACAATTTGGAATGTAAACTACAGCAAGATACAGAGATCAGTGGGCCGACTCTGGGCTCCGGTGCCACTGTACCTGCCGCATCAACGGCAACTCCGCTCCGACAAAATGTTCCACTGCAAAGTGGCAATATTAACATGGAAGCATCTACAAATAGAAACTCTACAAGAAGTGTTGGGGGCAGCAAGAAAAGCATCGAAAGGATGTATGTGAGCCCGACCCCCCGCCTTGAAGGGAGCCAGCATCTACGGTCCTTGGGGGGGTTGAGGGGTTCACTTTACTCAGCCAGGGGCTAGGTCATGGTTTTTATCACTCCTACACCAGTCTTTCCTGCTACCACGTCAATAGCCCTCTTACCTGGGGAAGGGTGCCCCTTCTCTGGCGGCCCCCCGCTGTTAAAAGGGTCCTGCCCCTCCGGGACCCAGTAGAAGCTGGTGAAGGCGCCCCTGGGCAGGGAGAGGGGGTGGCCATGTGGGCGCTTAGGGTCAGTCGGGGCCGGTGGGCTGGAGACAGAGGGGCGTCCGGGCTGCTCATAGTCCCAGGGGGTCGGAGACACCTGTCTGAGAAACAAAAAATACATCCCACCCTCTCCGTGGCGGGACTCTTATAGAGGCCGAGGGGCTGCAGGTGCGGCTGGGACCGCTGCAGGCCTCACCGGAGGGGGAGGGGCATGGGTGAACGGGTCCTCACTGGAGGGGGACCTGTAGATCGAGAGGGTTCGACCCTCACTGGAGGGGGAGGGGGGGCACGTGTGTCGGGTGAGAGTTCCGCTCTCTTGAGGTGATATGGGGGGTATGTGTGTACGGTGAGAAGTTGCAGCATCTTTTGCAGGGTTGTAGCAGGTATCAAAAGTTAAGTTAAGTATCCAAAGTAGAAAGATATACAAGACATTTTGAAGATAATTGGTAGAAGATTTATTTATTAGTAGGAGATTTATTCATAGCAAGGACCCACAAATGTTCACATCGAAGTCCTACGGGAACATCTAAGATTTAACATCCCTTAATGATGAAATACAAATAAATATAAAAGGGAAACAACCTACATACTACAAGGGTATGCTCTCAACACGCAGTTAGTACTTTATTACTCAGTGTTCACTCACACTTGAACCCGGACTTTCATAATGATTAAAACATACGGTCTTTTTTGGAGGATTGGTTATCAAACCCTGACTTTTACTATTTACAAAACATTTTCATCTGGAAATGAACCACAGCTCGTGCCATGGATGTGAATCAAGACTCCAACTCCCAGAATGCATTTCGTTTCAAATAAAAGGCCTGACTGGGGCATAGTATCTGCTGTGACATGGGGTCACCTGGTCCTGTTTTCCCTTTGAAAGTAAAGCTGAGATCCCGGGCTTATACGTGAGTATTTCAAACAAGAACTTTTTTTTAATTTGCATTCTGGGACTTACAGCTCTTGTTTTCTCCCACATAGAATTAAAACTATAAGTTCCAGAATGTAAAAGGGAAAACACAAAACCCGGACTAGATGGAATAGTAAACCCTGAACTTGGGAAACTTCGGTGCTCTGTAAAGGGGAGGACTCGATTTCAGCGGTAAGGCTTGTAGTGCTGACTTGGTTCCAAGGTCACCTTGTAAAGGCTTCTGCTGGGTACTTATTGCGCATGTGCGGGATAGGCAACTAAGCCGCTTCTAATGACGAGCAGCACAGTGGCACAGTCCTCCAGACAAGAGTGCTGATAAAGACGAGGTTATGCAACAACAAAAATGACATATATTCAAAGCTGTTACTTGTGAGTTATCAGTCAGGAGAGAGAGCAAAAAGAGATTGAAAAACAGGTGTATATAAACAAAGAGTATTTAATCTTTTTTTCAAATCAAGTTAAAAAGTTGGGTACAAGATAAACAGCAAAGATGTAAAAGGGTAAAACCATTAATCCACACAGCCTTTGTTACATAAATTGCTCAAGCTTTTCTACCTAACACAAAATTAATTAAATATTCAATGGTAGATAAAGCCACAGTCATTCAATGGTAGATAAAGCCACAGTTTTTCAATGGTAAATAAAGCCACAGTCATTCACCATTGAATATTTAATTAATTTTGTGTTAGGTAGAAAAGCTTGAGCAATTGATGTAACAAGGGCTGTGTGGATTAATGGTTTTACCCTTTTGATTTGAAAAAAAGAATAAATACTCTTTTTTTATATACACCCGTTTTTCAATCTCTTTTTGCTCTCTCTCCTGACTGATTACTCACAAGTAACAGCTTTGAATATGTCATTTTTGTTGTTGCATAACCAGCATTAGTGGGTCCAAATCACTAAGCCCCCACAATCTCATCGTTTAAGTGATTTCAAATTTCCTGTGTCTATTAAAATCCCTTGAAGGTATCTTTACCCCATTATACTCTTTGCCCAAACCCTCAAGGGTATACTGGGTCGCCCACTATCAATTCTGATAAAGACGAGGGACAGATTTACAAGTCCCTTGCGCCACTTTTGCGTCACTTTTAACATTGGAAAAGTGACGCAAAAGTGGCGCAGGAGGCTTGTAAATAAGCCCTAAGGAGCGCCTGATGCCCCAGGGTTGCTCGAGGGACCATCACGCAAGAGTGCTGTGACATCGCAACAGTGCCGTGTGCCTCTCCACAATACTGAGCTCCCAGGAGGGCACTGTGTAGTGTTACGTATGCCACATTATCATCGGCCTTCCACGTTTTCATGCATAGGGTTTTATTTTTTAAATATTTTATCCAGGCCTGTTAGTCCAAGTCCAATTGGTTCAGATGACCAAAACTACAGCTCCCAGAATGCATCAACGGGTTAAATGGAAGCCAAGGCCTGTGACAGTCAAGTCCCATTGATGTATGTTCTTCTGGTAACCATAGCTGTGATGTCTTTATATGCTTCCGTCATAGTATAATTCACTACGGATATAAAAAAGCACTATATTACAAGTTTTCCAGCTCCGCAGCAGGAAACTGACAATTGTAGCAGTTGGTGACGTGTCAGCGTCATTATAGAACACTGACATGACCTACCTTTCAGTGGCCAAATAGAGTGCTGACGTGTGTGTGTGGCTCTCTGTGCGAGTGCGTGTGTGTGGCTCTCTGTGGCTCTCTGTGTGAGTGTGTGTGTGTGGCTCTCGGGATGAGTGTGTGTGTGTGTGGCTCTCTGTGTGAGTGTGTGTGTGGCTCTCTGTGTGAGTGTATGTGTGTGTGTGGCTCTGTGTGTGGCTCCTTGTGTGAGTGAGTGTGTGTGTGTGGCTCTCTGTGTGAGTGTGAGTGTGGGGCTCTGTGTGTGAGTGTGTGTGGGGCTCTGTGTGTGAGTGTGTGTGGGGTTCTGTGTGTGTGTGGGGCTCTGTGTGTGTGTGTGGGGGGCTCTGTGTGTGTGTGGGGGGCTCTCTCTGTGTGTGTGTGAGGGGGATTTGTGTTGTGTGTGGGGCTCTGTGTGGGGGGGGGCTGTGTGTGTGTGTGTGTGTGTCAGGGGGGCTTTGTGTGTGTGTGGGGGGCTGTGTGTGTGTGTGGGGCTCTGTGTGTGTGTGTGGGGGGGCTCTGTGTGTGTGTGTGTGTGGGGCTCTGCGTGGGGGTGGGGCTCTGTGTGGGTGTGTGTGGGGCTCTTTGTGGGTGTGTGTGTGGGGCTCTGTGTGGGTGTGGCTCTGTGTGGGTGTGTGTGGGGCACTTTGTGGGTGTGTGTGTGGCTCTGTGTATGGGGGGGCTCTGTGTGTGTGTGGGGGGGGCTCTGTGTGTGTGGGTGGGGGTGCTCTGTGTGTGGGGGGCTCTGTGTGTGTGGGGGGCTGTGTGTGTGTTGGAGGCTGTTTGTGTGTGGGGGGCTGTGTGTGTGGGAGGCTCTGTGTGTGTGGGGGGGCTCTGTGTGTGTGTGTGGGGGGCTCTGTGTGTGTGGAGCTCTGTGTGTGTGTGGGGCTCTGTGTGGGTAGCTTTTTTTTAGGTGGCTCTATTTGTGGGTGGCTCTGTGTGTGTAGGGGGCAGTGTGTGGGTGGCTCTGTGTGGGTGTCTGTGTGTGTGTGGGTGGCTTTGTGTGTGTGGCTCCTTATGTGTGTATGGGTGGCATTGTGTGTGTGGCTCTGTGTGTGGGTGCAAATGCAATAGGTCTCGCATTTGCAAGAGATTAAGCTATTGGTATTGTAAATGACAATGCCATTTATTTATGTTTTAAAAACAAAAACAAATAAAAATAATGTTATGAGCAATGCCAATAGCTCTAACTTTAACAATCCTGAGACTATTGCATTGTAAATGCTTGT